>NW_028171022.1:193678-219567 GCF_963971535.1 Notolepis coatsorum | reverse complement strand
GTCGCGGCTCTCAGTTCATTGTCCCTCTCTAAAGTCCTGGCGAGGACACGGGGAATATTAGCTGCCTATTAACTTACACTTTGTCTGCGGCGGAGCAACACGAGCCGTCTCATTGTGCTCCAGAGCAGCGCGCGGGAGGCCTCCTCACATGACGGATGGCCGGGAGTGTGTTTGATAATAGGCCCGGACATTATGCCCACACGCACGTCAACATTAGGAAGAAAATACAATGGCGAAAGCTGAAGTATGGGCCTTTAGGATTTCTTTTTAGAATATACAGGACCGGTGTACAGCATGCCATATTAATGTGTGAGGTAGTGAGATCCGCTTCTTCTGAGTCCAAAGATATTATTATATCATCCTGTGTCATTTTCAGTTTATTAGATATCTCTGGCGGTGCCACATCAAAAAGGTAATGCAGACTTAATTGATTTAATCGCTAAATCTGTAAAATAATTGGTTTCCTACGTGCTCAGATGTGCTCATCCTTTTTCAGGAAATAACTTAATTCAGTATTCTTTTTTACTATCTACATTCTGTTAATGTTCACTGCTCATGCCTTCGGGCCATTCTTGGTCCTCCACAAACACATCTTGGTCCTCCACAAACACATCCTGGTCCTCCACAAACACATCTTGTTCCTCCACAAACACATCTTGTTCCTCCACAAACACACCTTGGTCCTCCACAAACACATCTTGTTCCTCCACAAACACATCCTGGTCCTCCACAAACACATCCTGGTCCTCCACAAACACATCCTGGTCCTCCACAAACACATCTTGTTCCTCCACAAACACACCTTGGTCCTCCACAAACACATCTTGTTCCTCCACAAACACATCCTGGTCCTCCACAAACACATCTTGTTCCTCCACAAACACATCCTGGTCCTCCACAAACACATGTTGTTCCTCCACAAACACATCTTGGTCCTCCACAAACACATGTTGTTCCTCCACAAACACATGTTGTTCCTCCACAAACACATCCTGGTCCTCCACAAACACATCTTGTTCCTCCACAAACACATCCTGGTCCTCCACAAACACATGTTGTTCCTCCACAAACACATCTTGTTCCTCCACAAACACATCCTGGTCCTCCACAAACACATCTTGTTCCTCCACAAACACATCCTGGTCCTCCACAAACACATGTTTGTTCCTCCACAAACACATCTTGTTCCTCCACAAACACATCCTGGTCCTCCACAAACACATGTTGTTCCTCCACAAACACATCTTGTTCCTCCACAAACACATCCTGGTCCTCCACAAACACATCTTGTTCCTCCACAAACACATCCTGGTCCTCCACAAACACATCTTGTTCCTCCACAAACACATCCTGGTCCTCCACAAACACATGTTGTTCCTCCACAAACACATCTTGGTCCTCCACAAACACATGTTGTTCCTCCACAAACACATGTTGTTCCTCCACAAACACATGTTGTTCCTCCACAAACACATCCTGGTCCTCCACAAACACATCTTGGTCCTCCACAAACACATCTTGTTCCTCCACAAACACATGTTGTTCCTCCACAAACACATCCTGGTCCTCCACAAACACATGTTGTTCCTCCACAAACACATCCTGGTCCTCCTCCACAAACACACCTTGTTCCTCCACAAACACATGTTGTTCCTCCACAAACACATCCTGGTCCTCCACAAACACATGTTGTTCCTCCACAAACACATCCTGGTCCTCCACAAACACATGTTGTTCCTCCACAAACACACCTTGGTCCTCCACAAACACATGTTGTTCCTCCACAAACACATCCTGGTCCTCCTCCACAAACACACCTTGGTCCTCCACAAACACATGTTGTTCCTCCACAAACACATCTTGGTCCTCCTCCACAAACACACCTTGTTCCTCCACAAACACATGTTGGTCCTCCACAAACACACCTTGGTCCTCCACAAACACATGTTGTTCCTCCACAAACACATCTTGTTCCTCCACAAACACATCTTGGTCCTCCACAAACACACCTTGTTCCTCCACAAACACATCTTGTTCCTCCACAAACACATCTTGTTCCTCCACAAACACACCTTGTTCCTCCACAAACACATGTTGTTCCTCCACAAACACATCTTGGTCCTCCTCCACAAACACATGTTGTTCCTCCACAAACACATGTTGTTCCTCCACAAACACACCTTGTTCCTCCACAAACACATCTTGGTCCTCCACAAACACACCTTGGTCCTCCACAAACACACCCTGGTCCTCCACAAACACATCTTGTTCCTCCACAAACACACCTTGTTCCTCCACAAACACATCTTGGTCCTCCACAAACACACCTTGTCCTCCACAAACACACCCTGGTCCTCCACAAACACACCTTGTTCCTCCACAAACACATCTTGGTCCTCCACAAACACACCTTGTCCTCCACAAACACACCCTGGTCCTCCACAAACACATCCTGGTCCTCCTCCACAAACACATGTTGTTCCTCCACAAACACACCTTGTCCTCCACAAACACACCTTGTCCTCCACAAACACATCCTGTTCCTCCACAAACACATCCTGGTCCTCCTCCACAAACACATGTTGTTCCTCCACAAACACATCCTGGTCCTCCACAAACACATCTTGGTCCTCCACAAACACACCTTGTCCTCCACAAACACACCTTGGTCTCCTCCACAAACACACCTTGTTCCTCCACAAACACATCTTGTTCCTCCACAAACACATCCTGGTCCTCCTCCACAAACACACCTTGTCCTCCACAAACACACCTTGGTCCTCCTCCACAAACACATCTTGGTCCTCCACAAACACATCTTGGTCCTCCACAAACACATCTTGGTCCTCCACAAACACACCTTGGTCCTCCTCCACAAACACACCTTGTTCCTCCACAAACACATCTTGTTCCTCCACAAACACACCTTGTTCCTCCACAAACACATCCTGGTCCTCCACAAACACACCTTGGTCCTCCACAAACACACCTTGGTCCTCCTCCACAAACACACCTTGTTCCTCCACAAACACATCTTGTTCCTCCACAAACACACCTTGTTCCTCCACAAACACATCCTGGTCCTCCACAAACACACCTTGGTCCTCCACAAACACACCTTGGTCCTCCACAAACACACCTTGGTCCTCCACAAACACACCTTGGTCCTCCACAAACACATGTTGTTCCTCCACAAACACATCTTGGTCCTCCTCCACAAACACACCTTGGTCCTCCACAAACACATGTTGTTCCTCCACAAACACATCCTGGTCCTCCACAAACACATCCTGGTCCTCCACAAACACACCTTGGTCCTCCACAAACACATCCTGGTCCTCCACAAACACACCCGGTCCTCCACAAACACACCTTGGTCCTCCACAAACACATCCTGGTCCTCCACAAACACATCCTGGTCCTCCACAAACACACCTTGGTCCTCCACAAACACATCCTGGTCCTCCACAAACACACCCGGTCCTCCACAAACACATCTTGTTCCTCCTCCACAAACACATCTTGGTCCTCCACAAACACATCTTGTTCCTCCACAAACACATCTTGTCCTCCTCCACAAACACATCTTGGTCCTCCACAAACACATCTTGTTCCTCCACAAACACATCTTGGTCCTCCTCCACAAACACATCTTGGTCCTCCACAAACACATCTTGGTCCTCCTCCACAAACACATCTTGGTCTTCCTCCACAAACACACCTTGGTCCTCCACAAACACATCTTGGTCCTCCTCCACAAACACATCTTGTTCCTCCACAAACACACCTTGGTCCTCCACAAACACACCCTGGTCCTCCTCCACAAACACATCTTGGTCCTCCACAAACACATCTTGGTCCTCCTCCACAAACACACCTTGTTCCTCCACAAACACATCTTGGTCCTCCACAAACACATCTTGTTCCTCCATAAACAAATCCTGGTCCTCCTCCACAAACACATCCTGGTCCTCCTCCACAAACACACCTTGTTCCTCCACAAACACATCTTGGTCCTCCACAAACACATCTTGTTCCTCCATAAACAAATACTGGTCCTCCTCCACAAACACATCTTGGTCCTCCACAAACACATCTTGTTCCTCCACAAACACATCTTGGTCCTCCTCCACAAACGCACCTTGGTCCTCCTCAAACACATCCTGGTCCTCCTCCACAAACACACCTTGGTCCTCCTCAAACACATCCTGGTCCTCCTCCACAAACACATCTTGTTCCTCCTCAAACACATCCTGGTCCTCCTCCACAAACACATCTTGTTCCTCCACAAACACATCCTGGTCCTCCTCCACAAACACATCTTGTTCCTCCACAAACACATCCTGGTCCTCCTCCACAAACACACCTTGGTCCTCCTCCACAAACACATCCTGGTCCTCCACAAACACATCTTGTTCCTCCACAAACACACCTTGGTCCTCCACAAACACACCTTGGTCCTCCACAAACACACCTTGGTCCTCCTCCACAAACACACCTTGGTCCTCCACAAACACATCTTGGTCCTCCACAAACACATCTTGTTCCTCCACAAACACACCTTGGTCCTCCACAAACACATCTTGGTCCTCCTCCTCAAACACACCTTGGTCCTCCACAAACACATCTTGGTCCTCCTCCACAAACACATCCTGGTCCTCCACAAACACATCTTGGTCCTCCTCCACAAACACATCTTGGTCCTCCTCAAACACATCTTGTTCCTCCACAAACACACCTTGGTCCTCCTCCACAAACACATCTTGTTCCTCCACAAACACATCTTGTTCCTCCACAAACACATCTTGGTCCTCCACAAACACATCTTGGTCCTCCACAAACACATCTTGGTCCTCCTCCACAAACACACCTTGTTCCTCCACAAACACATCTTGGTCCTCCTCCACAAACACATCTTGTTCCTCCTCAAACACATGTTGTTCCTCCACAAACACACCTTGGTCCTCCTCCACAAACACATCTTGGTCCTCCTCCACAAACACATCTTGGTCCTCCACAAACACATCCTGGTCCTCCTCCACAAACACATCCTGGTCCTCCTCCACAAACACACCTTGGTCCTCCACAAACACACCTTGGTCCTCCTCCACAAACACATCCTGGTCCTCCTCCACAAACACACCTTGGTCCTCCTCCTCAAACACATCTTGGTCCTCCTCCTCAAACACATCCTGGTCCTCCACAAACACACCTTGTTCCTCCACAAACACACCTGTTCCTCCACAAACACACCTTGGTCCTCCACAAACACATCTTGGTCCTCCTCCACAAACACATCTTGTTCCTCCACAAACACATCTTGGTCCTCCACAAACACACCTTGGTCCTCCTCCACAAACACACCTTGTTCCTCCACAAACACATCTTGGTCCTCCACAAACACACCTTGATCCTCCTCCACAAACACACCTTGTTCCTCCACAAACACACCTTGGTCCTCCACAAACACATCTTGTTCCTCCACAAACACATCTTGGTCCTCCTCCACAAACACACCTTGTTCCTCCACAAACACATCTTGGTCCTCCTCCACAAACACATCCTGGTCCTCCTCCACAAACACACCTTGGTCCTCCACAAACACATCTTGGTCCTCCTCCACAAACACATCTTGGTCCTCCACAAACACACCTTGGTCCTCCTCCACAAACACACCTTGTTCCTCCACAAACACATCTTGGTCCTCCACAAACACACCTTGATCCTCCTCCACAAACACACCTTGTTCCTCCACAAACACACCTTGGTCCTCCACAAACACATCTTGTTCCTCCACAAACACATCTTGGTCCTCCTCCACAAACACACCTTGTTCCTCCACAAACACATCTTGGTCCTCCTCCACAAACACATCCTGGTCCTCCTCCACAAACACACCTTGGTCCTCCACAAACACATCTTGGTCCTCCTCCACAAACACATCTTGGTCCTCCACAAACACATCTTGGTCCTCCTCCACAAACACATCCTGGTCCTCCACAAACACATCCTGGTCCTCCTCCACAAACACACCTTGGTCCTCCACAAACACATCCTGGTCCTCCACAAACACACCTTGTTCCTCCACAAACACATCTTGGTCCTCCTCCACAAACACACCTTGGTCCTCCACAAACACATCCTGGTCCTCCACAAACACACCTTGTTCCTCCACAAACACATCTTGGTCCTCCTCCACAAACACACCTTGGTCCTCCTCCACAAACACATCTTGGTCCTCCACAAACACATCTTGGTCCTCCTCCACAAACACATCTTGGTCCTCCACAAACACATCTTGGTCCTCCACAAACACATCTTGGTCCTCCTCCACAAACACACCTTGGTCCTCCTCCACAAACACATCTTGGTCCTCCACAAACACATCTTGGTCCTCCTCCACAAACACATCTTGGTCCTCCACAAACACATCTTGGTCCTCCTCCACAAACACACCTTGTTCCTCCACAAACACATCTTGGTCCTCCTCCACAAACACACCTGGTCCTCCTCCACAAACACATCCTGGTCCTCCTCCACAAACACACCTTGGTCCTCCTCCACAAACACACCTGGTCCTCCTCCACAAACACATCTTGGTCCTCCTCCACAAACACACCTGGTCCTCCTCCACAAACACATCCTGGTCCTCCTCCACAAACACACCTTGGTCCTCCTCCACAAACACACCTGGTCCTCCTCCACAAACACATCTTGTTCCTCCTCCACAAACACATCTTGTTCCTCCTCCACAAACACACCTTGGTCCTCCACAAACACACCTTGGTCCTCCACAAACACATCCTGGTCCTCCTCCACAAACACACCTTGTTCCTCCACAAACACATCCTGGTCCTCCTCCACAAACACATCTTGTTCCTCCACAAACACACCTTGGTCCTTCTCCACAAACACACCTTGGTCCTCCACAAACACATCTTGTTCCTCCACAAACACATCTTGTTCCTCCACAAACACACCTTGTCCTCCACAAACACACCTTGGTCCTCCACAAACACACCTTGTCCTCCACAAACACATCTTGGTCCTCCTCCACAAACACACCTTGTTCCTCCACAAACACACCTTGTTCCTCCACAAACACACCTTGGTCCTCCTCCACAAACACACCTTGGTCCTCCACAAACACATCCTGGTCCTCCTCCACAAACACATCTTGGTCCTCCACAAACACATCTTGGTCCTCCTCCACAAACACACCTTGGTCCTCCTCCACAAACACACCTTGTTCCTCCACAAACACATCCTGTTCCTCCACAAACACATCTTGTTCCTCCACAAACACATCCTGGTCCTCCTCCACAAACACATCTTGGTCCTCCACAAACACATCCTGGTCCTCCACAAACACATCTTGGTCCTCCACAAACACATCTTGTCCTCCTCCACAAACACATCTTGGTCCTCCACAAACACATCTTGGTCCTCCACAAACACACCTTGGTCCTCCTCCACAAACACACCTTGGTCCTCCACAAACACACCCTGGTCCTCCTCCACAAACACATCTTGGTCCTCCTCCACAAACACATCTTGGTCCTCCACAAACACATCCTGGTCCTCCACAAACACATCTTGTTCCTCCACAAACACACCTTGTTCCTCCACAAACACATCTTGGTCCTCCACAAACAAATCTTGGTCCTCCTCCACAAACACATCTTGTTCCTCCACAAACACACCTTGTTCCTCCACAAACACACCTTGTTCCTCCACAAACACACCTTGGTCCTCCACAAACACATCTTGGTCCTCCACAAACACACCTTGGTCCTCCTCCACAAACACATCTTGTTCCTCCACAAACACATCTTGGTCCTCCACAAACACACCTTGTTCCTCCACAAACACACCTTGGTCCTCCACAAACACATCTTGTTCCTCCACAAACACACCTTGGTCCTCCACAAACACATCTTGTTCCTCCACAAACACATCCTGTTCCTCCACAAACACATCCTGTTCCTCCACAAACACATCTTGTTCCTCCACAAACACATCCTGGTCCTCCTCCACAAACACACCTTGGTCCTCCACAAACACATCTTGGTCCTCCACAAACACATCTTGTTCCTCCACAAACACATCTTGTTCCTCCACAAACACATCTTGTTCCTCCACAAACACACCTTGTTCCTCCACAAACACATCTTGTTCCTCCACAAACACATCTTGGTCCTCCACAAACACATCTTGTTCCTCCACAAACACACCTTGTTCCTCCACAAACACACCTTGTTCCTCCACAAACACATCCTGGTCCTCCACAAACACATCTTGTTCCTCCACAAACACATCTTGGTCCTCCTCCACAAACACATCTTGTTCCTCCACAAACACATCTTGTTCCTCCACAAACACATCTTGTTCCTCCACAAACACATGTTGTTCCTCCACAAACACACCTTGTTCCTCCACAAACACATCTTGTTCCTCCACAAACACATCCTGGTCCTCCACAAACACATCTTGTTCCTCCACAAACACATCCTGGTCCTCCACAAACACATCTTGTTCCTCCACAAACACACCTTGGTCCTCCACAAACACATCTTGTTCCTCCTCCACAAACACACCTTGGTCCTCCTCCACAAACACACCCTGGTCCTCCTCCACAAACACACCTTGTTCCTCCACAAACACACCTTGTTCCTCCACAAACACACCTTGTTCCTCCACAAACACATCTTGTTCCTCCACAAACACACCTTGTTCCTCCACAAACACACCTTGTTCCTCCACAAACACACCTTGGTCCTCCACAAACACATCTTGGTCCTCCACAAACACACCTTGGTCCTCCTCCACAAACACATCTTGTTCCTCCACAAACACACCTTGTTCCTCCACAAACACACCTTGTTCCTCCACAAACACACCTTGTTCCTCCACAAACACATCTTGTTCCTCCACAAACACACCTTGTTCCTCCACAAACACATCTTGTTCCTCCACAAACACATCTTGTTCCTCCACAAACACACCTTGTTCCTCCACAAACACACCTTGTTCCTCCACAAACACATCTTGTTCCTCCACAAACACACCTTGTTCCTCCACAAACACATCTTGGTCCTCCACAAACACACCTTGGTCCTCCACAAACACACCTTGTTCCTCCACAAACACATCTTGGTCCTCCACAAACACACCTTGTTCCTCCACAAACACATCTTGTTCCTCCACAAACACATCTTGGTCCTCCACAAACACACCTTGGTCCTCCACAAACACACCTTGTTCCTCCACAAACACATCTTGGTCCTCCTCCACAAACACACCTTGGTCCTCCACAAACACATCTTGTTCCTCCACAAACACATCTTGGTCCTCCACAAACACATCTTGTTCCTCCACAAACACATCTTGTTCCTCCACAAACACACCCTGGTCCTCCACAAACACATCTTGGTCCTCCTCCACAAACACACCTTGTTCCTCCACAAACACATCTTGGTCCTCCACAAACACATCTTGTTCCTCCACAAACACATCTTGTTCCTCCACAAACACACCCTGGTCCTCCACAAACACATCTTGGTCCTCCTCCACAAACACATCTTGGTCCTCCTCCACAAACACATCTTGGTCCTCCTCCACAAACACATCCTGGTCCTCCTCCACAAACACATCTTGTTCCTCCACAAACACATCCTGGTCCTCCACAAACACACCTTGGTCCTCAATGTTCTAAACAATATCGTGTATATTTGTTATTGAATTGAATGACATTTAGGAAGACATTCTGAGAGGAAATGGCTCATTACAAAGCATATTAGTTAGCATCTTGATCACATAGTACCTAAAGAAGCAATGTTTCAAATAATATGATTATCTTTAGCCCTGCGACCCACTGCCTGTTTACAATTCTGACCCTCGATGCCAAAAGGTATAAGAGCCCATTTGGAGTTGTGTGGCACTTCTCCTGATTAATCCAGGTGGCAGTTGTACTATATTTATGTACCTCTGGGTACAAGCCAAGGCTGGAGTATCTTGTTGTAGATTGGCATAGTGGATGCAATTCACATCACCAGTATGAATAGATGTAGTAGGCTTGAGATGATGATATACACACGCACGCACACACGCACGCACGCACACGCTCACGCACACACACACACACACACACACACACACACACACACACACACACACACACACGCACGCACACGCTCACGCACACACACACACACACACACACACACACACACACACACACACACACACACACACACACACACACACACACACACACACACACACACACACACACAAAGAAAATATAGGCTATACACACATATATATATATGCCTATATATACCACCATCAGCATTCTCCTGAAAATAATTTAGCAGTTACAGATCCCCATTGTTTAAAATAAAAAACAAAATGGACATTCTATATCGTGTAATTCCTAATAATAATAATAATAAGGATACTAATAATAATAACAACAACAGCAACAACAACAATGATAATATGTCATTATATTATTTATATTATACTGTAGGCTATATGATAATATCTGGAGAGGTTTTAGTATTTTGAATAAATTGGTAAAATGATTAAAAAAATTATAATAATCTAGTTTTTATCATCTTTTTTATCAGCTTCATCTTGAAGATGGTTCAGTAAATTCTATTTGAAATCTTAGGCAAGGGTGGATTGACAGCATGCACACACTCACGCACGCACACATGCACACGCACAGACACACACACACACACATACACAGAGATAAGGTGTTAACCCTTTCACTGCCGCACTACCAAAACGGTTAACCCTTTCACTGCGACAACACACAGAAGGTTAACCCTTTCACTGCCACACGACAGAAGGTTAACCCTTTACTATCACACAACCGACAGTCGCCGTTAATAGATACACAGATACACATTCAATACATACAGTAACTCTCTCTCTCCCTATTGGCCAACAGTTTCCTTGTCGTTGCGTCACGTGACTAGGGTTAGTTAGAGCTGATTGGACGACAGTGAGCGTGGGAGTGAGAAACAGGCTTTCTCTTATCAGAAATAAAGAGGGAGAGAGAGAGAGAGATAGAAATAGAAATACTCAAATCTGATAGTTTACCAAGAACAGCAGCCATTTATAATTTACATGGAATTACCACAGTCAAACAGTACATATTAATATAATCCACCAAATTCCATGGCCGAAAGGAACAGGAAGAAGACAAATTCGTATATATACCATTATACCTGCCCCTACACACATACAGCATACCGATAGACTTATTGCGTAAAACCAAACAGAATGTACATACCCATTTTAGCTAAAATTGAAACATCAACGCAACTAAATTAAATCAACATAAATAAACCCATTTTGTGTATCTATCAGTCAAATATACTGTATATATATATATACTATACTGTCTATTTATCTTTTCTTTGTACAACCTTTTTAAGTGAAATATAGTAGTAGAACTCTTTTCATCATTCTGCAAAGAGTTCCATAGTTTGATACTGGATCTCAATCCTTTTTTTTTTATCCACTTGTTCTCTTCCTGTTTTTCTGTGTTTTTTTCCCCATCTCAATTTAGTCGTCATGCCAATTCCCCCCTCCCCTTCCTGGTCGTTGCTCGCATGTGCCCCCCACTGGTCGGTCTAGGGAGGGTTGATAGATACTATCACATGTCTCCTCCGAGACATATGGAGACAGCCAGCAGCATCTTTTCACCTGACAGCGCGGACTCTCATTGGCGAGGTGTAACGTGTGGGAGGCTCACACTACCCTCACCATCTCCCTCCCTCGCTGTGTAGGCGCCCTGACCGACCTGTAGGAGTCGCTGTTTACAACGACCAGATTACCACCCACCAGCTTCCCTCCCGCTGACTCTGCCAACTGAGCCAGTATGACGGCCGGCCAAGCCGGAGGCAACGCTGACAGCCGGATTCGATACCAGTGTCTCTCGCGTTGGTGACGAGCGCTTAGTCCGCCAATCTCAATCCTTTTTGAAGGAGGGAAGGGCAAGTCAAAGAGAGAGAGAGAGAGAGAGAGAGAGAGAGAGAGAGAGAGAGAGAGAGAGAGAGAGAGAGAGAGAGAGAAAGAGAGAACGATATTCTCAATTGAGAGAGTAAATGATGTGTATGATGTCTACTAATATTCGAGCTTCCTGTTCAGTGTAGTGTGTGTGTGGACACACAGGCAGAAGTGGCTGTTTGTATAATATCAGAAGAAGAAAACCTGTCACTCATAGTGGTTTCCACTTCCTGTCTGTGCTAACATGAGTGTTAGCACAGCTGTCGCTTTTACCCGAGAGCTCACAAATGACCCTTCAGTGGCCAGAAATGATGCTTGGGAAAGTGTCACTGGAAAAACGACCTGGCGATAGAAGAAAAAAAAGCAACCATCCTCTTCAAACGTATTCATACAAATAAGATTCATACAATTTTATAGACACTGTTATGCGTTATAAAATAGATTACAAAAAACAACATTAATAATGAAATATGGATACAGATTCTATAATTCTTAATTTTCTTTCTGTGATCTTTTCGCCCCTTCTTTTTCAGTTTTTCTCCCATCCAATGTTAGTCGTTATGCCAATTCCCAATCCCCTACCTGGTCGTTGCGCACTCTTACCCCCTACCGTCGGTCCGGGAGGGCGGAGACTCACTGTGCTCACTGCAGCTATAGAGGAGAGGCAGGGGGGAGGTGTCTTTCTCCAGCCTCAACCATGTGATTCATGTATGTAGAGTCCAAAACCGATACTAGCCAATCAGATTCGAGCTGACTGCCACACCTTAAAAGTTTAAAACGGGGCTGTGAGCAGAATAATTAGTCTGGCATCCCCTCTGCACACCTCCCCTCTGCACTCTGAAAATTGTATTAACCCGTGACTGCTCCCACGATCCTCGCGAGATTAAATCCACGGGTACCTGTCGGCGTGCCGAAGCTTTTCCTAAATCACTTCCATCATCGAAAACGAGGGGAAAAGGTCGGCTCGCGACCCTGAAAATGTCGCGTGATGTTAAAAACGCTGTATTAAGTGAGCCTATTATGGGATCCATGCGAGTTTTCTATTGTGGAAACATCTGGGCGTCCCGCAACTTTTACTCATTCACATGTAGCCCCAAAAATGCTTAGAAAAGGAAAGCCGAAAGCGTGGAATAAACTCGCCGAAACGGAAAAGTGTCCCACGGGCGCTCCGTGATTCCGATCCGCGTGAAAATATTCACGGCCACAGAGGAGACCGTGGGACACCTTTTTGCAACCGAATATGTGTCTCGAATTTGCTCCCACGCGGTGCGCAAAATCGTGCAAGAAAAAATCTGACCAAAAATGAACCAATGCTCCAGCAGTATTAATGACCCTGATGTAAACAAGACAAACGTCTTTCTCTGGTCTGCATCCCCTTAACAATTGTGTGTATTGAGCCGTACTGTATTGTACCCATTCTGCAATCTGTTAAATAAATAAAAAGAAAGTTTGACTGGCCGCCGAGCCATACTGTAGTGTACTTAAAAAAAAAAAAAAAAAAAAAAAATATATATATATATATATATATATATATATATATATATATATATATATATATATATATATATATATTAATAAAAATATTTAATAATTCTTTTTTTAATTCCTTTTCTTTTGGCTTCCCCTGTTATTTTACCCATGCGACGCCACTGACTGTAGGAGTCGCTGTTTACAACGACCAGGACGGTCGGCCAACCCGGAAGCACCACAGCTGGATTCGATCCCACTGGCTCTGTGGTGGTAGACAGACGCTTAGTCCCCTGCGCTACCCGGCCGCCCAGATTCTATAATTCTATGGTGATTCTGATCACCTCAGACACAAAAACGTCTGAACTGAAGTTCAATAATATTTAGCTATAGCTAGCATCGCTGGTTGATGACAGCTATAGGTTTGCACTTGGTAGATTTAGCCTAAATGAGCTGAGCAGGTTGGCACCTTGCATGGTTGCCTCCGCCGTCGGTGTGTGAATGTGGGAGTGAATGTGTGAGTGAACGGGTAAAATGTGAGTAACAAATTGTAAAGCGCTTTTTTACCAGCCATTTACCATTTAAATAAACATGTTAGTGTACATTTGTACCTGCCAAAATATCAGAGAACCTTTCTGGGTAAGCTAGCATGAAGTGATTGGATTCCTTGTGTTTTATTTTTGCTCTAGCAAATTGAGCCAAAAATGTCTAAAAATTCGATATAGGCCATTACAGATAGGAAAATAATTGCCAATATCGGCTAACCGATATATTGGTCAACCACTAGTGTGTGTGGCTTGGAGAAATTGGATGTAGCCACTGTCTTTTGAGCCAGTGAACCAAACCTGAGGAACCTTCTAACCTTCTAACCTGAGGAACCTTCTCAGCCAAAAGGATGGGAAGAACAATTTGCTCGATACAAACTGAACTTGGAACATTTTGAAGCCAGAGTGGATCTGAACACAGGAACAATGGACCTCGTTCACCGACATTGTCGTACGTTTCCTCTTACGACAACTAGGGGTGGGAATCACCAGTTTCATCACGATACGATACTATATCGATTCTTTGGACAACGATACGATATTTGCCGATATCACAAAGTCTGCCACGATACGATTCGATTCAGGTGCCTATGATCGATATGAGACGATATCATATGCCCATTTAACACAATCAGTAACATTTAGATCAATTCAAAAAAGGCAACGGAAATATCATTTGACATTTTTATTTTTGAGCTCTTCCAGACATTAAAATGAAAACAATCTATTTTTTTTTAATACAAATAGACCTCCTGTTCACTGTAAAGTGCCACGTTTTGATATATTGAGCTTTAACCTCTTCCATCTGGAGCCTATTTTCTGAAAATCCGGCTAAAATATATACCTAGGTAAATGGAATATTGCTCCACTTCTACAAGGACCATTTGCATATTCTTGGTATCTAGGGACATCTACGGACCTCAGTGAATGTATTCACAGTGTCAGAAATATTGTGTCTATTATGTGTCTAGGCTTGCTTAAATTGTGATGAAACAAAGGAGAATATGAATTATGATTTTTCTTTGCATCTTTGACAGTGAATAACACCATGCTAAAAATGACCAGACATGAAAAACTGCCATCGATCTCGTTCAGTACCTTCTTGAGATCATGTGTACAGAAAATCTAAGGAAATGAATAAAGGGAAGATGATTAAACAGAAGGTTTTGTAGATACAGTACTGAATTCTCCCATCCGGACCAATGCAATTTGAAATATTATTATAGAATATAGAATAGCAGGCTTATAAATTACCTTATTATAGCCAATTCGCACATTTATGGATTGTGCCAAATCTTATATTTCAATTTGGATTTAATATCACCAGGCGTGCATAAGAACAGATAATGAAATCTACTGTATGTACAGTAGCTTTTTAATTTTTGCCAGGGTGCCACCATTTTTTAACTAATTTCAAATCTAATTGTTGCTACATGCTAGAAATAGGGGAGACAAACTAACTGCGCTCCCATATATGCCAATAACTTTAAGTTTTGTGGTTTATTATCCCGAGTAATAAGAGATATTAAAACAAGTCTGTAACTTATTCGAAACTGGCGCTCGTTGGCTGTTTGGTCTTAGAAATTGGAAGCACGTAATAGGCCAAGTAGGGTGTCAAACGGCGGCCATCTTAGCTTTCAACCAATGTATTGGTTCAGAGACACTGAAACACTGGGACGCCGTCAAACTAGAGACGGGGGGTTTAAATTTTGTTTTTAAAACAAGCAAAGACAAGACAGATAGTCCAACAACGGTGTAGGCAATCAAAGTACATGAAGCAGCTAACATTAAATAAGGTTGCTAGCTGGCATATCCCTTTGACAACCAAACATAACATTAGCAAAGCGCTAATTGAGATTAGCATAGCTAACATCAGTTAATCCAGTTAGCTGTCATGATTGCATGCTGATGACTCCCTGCATTGCATGTTTTGTGAAAGTCTTTGTACAAAACGACACGTGTAGCCTAAATATCGAGTAGCACACTATTCTCAAAGAGGATCTGGCAAAGCTCCTGTGTGTTGAATGTAGCTTGGTGTCTTGCATAATAAAACTATTGTCATCTCATATTTATTCCCATGAATGAAATGCAATCTTCAAGTCATGGCTCGACAGGCAGCTCTCAGAGCTATAGTTAGCGTGTTGGCCGGCTGGCTGTTTCAGCGTGTGACGTCAGTGAAATCACGAGCTCTAATTGATCGACCTCACAGCGCGTGATGTCAGTGAAATCACGAGCTCTAATTGATCGACCTTACAGCGTGTGATGTCAGTGAAATCACGAGCTCTAATTGATCGACCTTACAGCGTGTGATGTCAGTGAACTGCTGCGATTGGTTTACTTTTTCAGACGTCTACCCTCCTCTCTCCTTCTCTCTCTCCTCCTCTCTCTCATTCTCTCTCTCTCCTCCTCTCTCTCCTTCTCTCTCTCCTCCTTTCTCTCATTCTCTCTCCTTCTCTCTCTCCTTCTCTCTCTCCTCCTTTCTCTCCTCTCTCTCCTTCTCTCTCTCCTCCTCTCTCTCATTCTCTCTCTCCTTCTCTCTCTCCTTCTCTCTCTCCTCCTCTCTCTCCTCTCTCTCCTTCTCTCTCTCCTCCTCTCTCCTTCTCTCTCTCCTCTCTCCTTCTCTCCTCCTCAAACGTCTACCCTTCTCGTGTATATGTGAGTGAGTCAATGTGTGTGTGTGTCTGTCTGTCTGTCTGTCTGTCTGTCTGTCTGTCTGTCTGTCTGTCTGTCTGTCTGTCTGTCTGTCTGTCTGTCTGTCTGTCTGTCTGTCTGTCTGTCTGTCTGTCTGTCTGTCTGTCTGTCTGTCTGTCTGTCTGTCTGTCTGTCTGTCTGTCTGTCTGTCTGTCTGTCTGTCTGTCTGTCTGTCTGTCTGTCTGTCTGTCTGTCTGTCTGTCTGTCTGTCTGTCTGTCTGTCTGTCTGTCTGTCTGTCTGTCTGTCTGTCTGTCTGTCTGTCTGTCTGTCTGTCTGTCTGTCTGTCTGTCTGTCTGTCTGTCTGTGTGTGTGTGTGTGTGTGTGTGTGTGTGTGTGTGTGTGTGTGTGTGTGTGTGTGTGTGTGTGTGTGTGTGTGTGTGTGTGTGTGTGTGTGTGTGTGTGTGTGTGTGTGTGTGTGTGTGTGTGTGTGTGTGTGTGTGTGTGTGTGTGTGTGTGTGTGTGTGTGTGTGTGTGTGTGTGTGTGTGTGTGTGTGTGCTGACAGCCGGCCAAGGACCTGCATGCTCCAATATTTCTAACGTCGGTCAATGATTTTATTTGAATTCATTTCCATCGTTGTACATTAGAACGTACGCTCTCTTTCACCGTCTCCTCCGCCTGAGTGCGCTTTGTGTGTCTCTGTGTGTGTGTGTGTCTCTGTGTGTGTGTGTGTGTGTGTGTGTGTGTGTGTGTGTCTGTGTGTGTTAGTGTGTGTCGGTGGCTGCCAGGGAAAGCCGTCTGCCTTCTGCGGTGCTGTAATCTCCGCACCACAGGCGCTCTCACGCTCACATCTCATGGTAACTCTGGAGCTACCAGCAGTGTTGTTGTTAGCAACGTGCTAACTGTTACTACTCCTCAACACATGAGCGGTGCCAGTAGTGTTGTTGTTAGCAACGTGCTAACTGCTACTACTCCTCAACACATGAGCGGTGCCATTAGTGTTGTTGTTAGCAACGTGCTAACTGCTACTACTCCTCAACACATGAGAGGTGCCAGTAGTGTTGTTGTTAGCAACGTGCTAACTGCTACTACTCCTCAACACATGAGAGGTGCCAGTAGTGTTGTTGTTAGCAACGTGCTAACTGTTACTACTCCTCAACACATGAGCGGTGCCAGTAGTGTTGTTGTTAGCAACGTGCTAACTGCTACTACTCCTCAACACATGAGCGGTGCCAGTAGTGTTGTTGTTAGCAACGTGCTAACTGCTACTACTTCTCAACACATGAGAGGTGCCATTAGGAAGATACTTGGGCGTCCGCTGTTAATCACTGCAAGATTTAGCAGAGGTACTGTCTTGAAGCTCGTGGTGGTTAGGGCATGTAGTCAACGACACGGGGTGTCTAGTCAGGACACGGGAGGCAGGGACATCCTTTCGGACTCCAGGAAGACTAGTTGATGTCTTGGCGTCAGCTAATGGGGATCCTTTGCCAATAAACAATAAACAAAACATCCTGTGAGGAGTTTTATTATCAATTATGGTAGATACACAGATGCACAGGCACTTGTTACTATTCCGCTATTTCCCATTAACATGGTGGGAGTGTGTGGTTCTAAATGGGGAGGACATCAACTCAAGCCCAATGTAATGTAAGACGACCAACACCACTGACATGTTCTCTACAAAAGGGGCCGTTGCCTAGTATCGAGTTACATCCCACTGTCCTTACGTCCACCCCATTCCTTGGGCCTTTTGCACGGGGTACACTGTTCGCAAAGAGCAAGTATCAGTCCACTACGAGGAACCATGTTCCAAATAGCATTAGCTCGTAGCTAGCTAGTGCAGCCTCCCCAGCTGCAACAACTTGGGAGAACAAAAATGTGCAACTGAGAAGAGCCACGCACGCACCAGTCACACGGGGAGCCGATGCTACCGGTGAGGACGTGGCCAATCAAACTGTTATCACCCGGTGGTTGGTTTTTATTCTTTTGCTCACCAGTGGGAAAAACGGGCAAAAACCATATTTAAATGGGACATGCATTGCTATTCCTAGCACTATTTGGGCAACTTTACACAATTCCTGTGAGTCTATTGAAGACATCTGTAAGTTTTTTTTCAAAAAAATTCATTGTTTTATATTTCTAATCAACTACTCAAAACCATCATTTTTTGCACAGTGGTCTCTCTCTCTCTCTCTCTCTCTCTCTCTCTCTCTCTCTCTCTCTCTGTCCCTCTCTCTCTGTCTCTCCCTCTCTCTCTCTCTCCCTCTCTATCTCTCTCTCTCTCTCCCTCAGAGTGCATGCAGAGGTGTCGGGTTTCACTCTGCCTCCGCAGTATGAGGAAGTGGTTTCCACTCGCTGTGTAGAGGTAGATTGTGGGCGGGCATTAGCTCCAACCACAGAGCCAATCGCATCACTGTCCGCTTAAATCTAGCAGGAAATAGTCTGAGCTGAATCAGAGCAATCCGCCAATATGGTATTTAGACACAAAAACACATTGATACTAACTCCTATTACTATAATACAATGCTAGAGACTGAAAAATGACATTTATAATGCATGTCACCTTTAACATAATTAAATACAAAACTATTACACTTTCTATAAACAAAATCAACGACTAGGCCCTTGGCTAAGGGAACTAGCTCCAGCACGGCTGTGTCTCGCTTCCAATCCTGCTTCTACTTCTTCCTGGGAGGAGCTTCTATCCCAGGCTTTATTTCTTTTTGTTTGTTTAACCTTTATTTTACCCAGGGTAGGTTCTCTGAGCACGGATGCTCTTTTTCAGGAACGCCCTGCTTCACATTCACACGGTTCCGTTCACACCTGGGAGCTGCCCAGTACAACCACAGTCTGACACCTGGGAGCCGCCCAGTACAACCACAGTCTGACACCTGGGAGCCGCCCAGTACAACCACAGTCTGACACCTGGGAGCCGCCCAGTACAACCACAGTCTGACACCTGGGAGCCGCCCAGTACAACCACAGTCTGACACCTGGGAGCCGCCCAGTACAACCACAGTCTGACACCTGGGAGCCGCCCAGTACAACCACAGTCTGACACCGTTGGCCACTGAGCAACTCCACTGGAGCAGTTGGGGGTTAAGTGCCTTGCTCAAGGGCACTTCAGCTGTGATTTCTTTCCTACCGGTCCCGGGGATCGAACTGGCGACCTTCCGGTCACAAACCCGCTTCTTTAACCTTTAGGAGCTTTAACCTGGAAGCTCCTCCTACAGAGACAAACCAAAATCACAATCAATCAATTAATTAATACAGACATTATTTCTCAATTTAAATAATTCTGTACACATTGGATACATTATTCCATACCAACCTATCATTACAACACACTAAACAGTGTTTAGGGCACTCCATAAGCCTATTCCCTTCTCATCATGAACCCCCCCCCCTGTACCCCACTTGGTTCCTTCCAAATCCTCTCCCAGTTCTGGTTGGGCAGCCAGAGATTCTACAATAGACCAAGTGGGAGCACAGAGACAAACAGGGTATTTGTTGACACATTTATTTACTTTATATCCACCTAACATAATTATGATTTAACAGAAGGTTTGTCTTCTGTGCCTGTGTTCTACCAGTACCTATATACAAACTAAACAAAGCCAAAAAGCCTAAGCTAAATGTTTGTTTGTTAGCATGACCACCATGTGGCAGCTGTAGTCTAAGCAGGCCGCAGATAAAGCCTTGGACATTCCTGAGCCACGCTGTCATTATTAGGGCATGCCTCCTCTTGGGGATTCAGGTTTTCTAGTTTGTTAACACTTTCCGTGCCGGAGCTAATAAAACGAGTTATGACGTCCCTGGCACTGAAAGTGTTAATACACTTGCACAAGTTCAATGTTATAGATGAGATAAGATGAGGATTTCAATTGATGAAATTGCTACATACACCTGGTTAAAATAATTATTAGATACACTCCCAAAAGCATCTTCAAAGCTTGTGTCAGCAATACAATTTGCGTTAAACTGAAAGTGAATTCACGTTAAGGTGTAACACACTGTCAGTCGGCCTGGACTCGGGTCAGACTCAGGTCAGCACAATGACTGCTGATAGAGATGAGGACGTTTGCACCAAATCCAATATACAGTAGGAACAGGAACTTGTATTGACAGTGTTGGTGCACAGATATATAATAATAATAAACTTTATTTGTATAGCACCTTTCATACAAAAAATTGCAGCTCAAAGTGCTTCACAACAGAAGAAGACAGGCATAAAATGAGCACATAAATTGCAGACATAATTATAAAATCAGTTTTTCACATTAGGATCTAGCATCCCAATAGGCCACCTTGTTTATGGTTTGATTCAGTTTTAAAGATAGAATAGACAGAGTAAAATAGTGCAGTGCAATCAAATAGAATATAATAGACATAAAATGAGCACATAAAGTTCAGACATATAAAATCAGTTTTTTTTTTACAGTGCAATAAAATAGTTCTGGATGACTGTTTAACAGTTTACCTTCTCTGTTTGGCAGTCTTCCCTCCTGTTTGATACCCACTTTGACCCTTTGAACCTCCCTCTCAGGGCAGTTCCCTCTCTCCACAGATGAAGCTAGTTTAATAAAGAGCCTGTATGAACCACAGAGGAAGCTAGTTTAATAAAGAGCCTGTATGAACCACAGAGGAAGCTAGTTTAATAAAGAGCCTGTATGAACCACAGAGGAAGCTAGTTTAATAAAGAGCCTGTATGAACCACAGAGGAAGCTAGTTTAATAAAGAGCCTGTATGAACCACAGATGAAGCTATAGTTTAATAAAGAGCCTGTATGAACCACAGATGAAGCTAGTTTAATAAAGAGCCTGTATGAAGCTAGTTTAATAAAGAGCCTGTATGAACCACAGATGAAGCTAGTTTAATAAAGAGCCTGTATGAAGCTAGTTTAATAAAGAGCCTGTATGAACCACAGATGAAGCTAGTTTAATAAAGAGCCTGTATGAAGCTAGTTTAATAAAGAGCCTGTATGAAGCTAGTTTAATAAAGAGCCTGTATGAACCACAGAGGAAGCTAGTTTAATAAAGAGCCTGTATGAAGCTAGTTTAATAAAGAGCCTGTATGAACCACAGATGAAGCTAGTTTAATAAAACCATTGATTTCCCCACGCAGAAGCAGCCGCTCTCTCTCCTTTATTTGGACAGAAAAATGATGATGCTTCTCTCCTGTACCTCCCTTACACTACCCTCCCTTCAGCCCAAACACTGTTCAAATACAATACAACACAATAGAATAGAATATCAAGTTTACACGTTTTGTTTCATTTGTCACATATTAGGTACATGTACATTATAGTGAAATACTTGGTTCTGTATGGCCCTCCTGAGATTGTGCTTCATGCAGTAAAAAGAAGTTTAAAAAAAAAATAGTTAAAGAGTAAAGACCAAACGCTATACAAAATATATCTGCAATATGTCACAAACAGGTCATTTATGACAAATAGGGAGTCCACACGTGATAACAATTGAACAAAATAATTTATTCAATCATAGTCTGTATCAGAATGATCAAAGGATCCAAATTGGGTGTTAGTACAACCTGTTCCTAGGAGTGGAAGAAGCAGACAGAGGGGATTACACAGGGACGCGTCTATACTTCCCACAAGCAAATTGTCCTTCCGCGTTCCCGTTTTGCGCTCTGATTGGCCACGCACGTTTCTGGTCATGTGACACGTGCGCCCAATCGCATGACGAGCAGTGTCTTTGCCCATTTCCGCGTCGAACAGCCTGCAAACGACCTAACGCCTAGTTTATCACTGGTTAAGCTTAGGCGACTCTTTCGCAGTTGGTTAAGGTTAGAGTTTGGAATCAGGGCTGGCGTTCTATCGCCCTGCTCTAAGACAAACTCTAACCTTAACCAACTTCGAAAGAGCGCCTAAGCTTAACCGTCCAAAGAACTTGCCGTCACACGATTGGGCGCACATGTCACATGACCAGAAATGTCAGTGGCCAATCAGATCGCGCAAAAGGACAACTTGCTTGTGGGAAGTATAGACGCCGTGAGGGAAACATGAATACATACTGTGTGCAGGCAGCTCTCTCACCGCCCAGGTGAGACCAATCGGGGCTAACGACCCACCCACTCTACCATGCTCTCTGAAGACCCACCCATGTGCAGGTAAAGTGGGGGTCGTCACAAATATACAAAACTAAAAAGTACAAAATGCAAAAAACAAAATACAAAAATGAGGTCCACAGATTAGGTATAAGGAGTAAGTAAAGATTTGTATAAATATAATGAGTATATTGAACATAAAGTATAATAATGAGTATAATGAGTATAAAAAAGTGAATTAATGAAATGAAAAAAAAAATGCTATAAGGGGAATACTTGCTCTCCCTCTTAGCCCTGGTTCTAACGGTACTTCACCCTGGGTTCTGCTGTGTGGTGTTCCTGGTTCTAACGGTACAGAACAGACAGGAAATAAGGTCTTCACCCTGGGTTCTGCTGTGTGGTGTTCCTGGTTCTAACGGTACAGAACAGACAGGAAAGAAGGTCTTCACCCTGGGTTCGGCTGTGTGGTGTTCCGGGTTCTAACGGTACAGAACAGACAGGAAAGAAGGTCTTCACCCTGGGTTCTGCATGCTGTGTGGTGTTCCTGGTTCTAACGGTACAGAACAGACAGGGAAGAAGGTCCTCACCCTGGGTTCTGCTGTGTGGTGTTCCTGGTTCTAACGGTACAGAACAGACAGGAAAGAAGGTCTTCACCCTGGGTTCTGCTGTGTGGTGTTCATGGTTCTAACGGTACAGAACAGACAGGAAAGAAGGTCTTCACCCTGGGTTCTGCTGTGTGGTGTTCCTGGTTCTAACGGTACAGAACAGACAGGAAAGAAGGTCTTCACCCTGGGTTCTGCTGTGTGGTGTTCCGGGTTCTAACGGTACAGAACAGACAGGAAAGAAGGTCTTCACCCTGGGTTCTGCTGTGTGGTGTTCCGCGTGGTCGCCGCTGCGCCCCCAGGACCATATGGAGCGGCAGCTTCCAGGGACGTCGCTTGGCGCCATGCCTTTTCTGCTCAGTCGCTGTGACCCGTCTATATCGAGCGTCACTGGCACCTTGGCACCTAGTGACACCTTCCTAGGTCTTTTATTTTTAGATCATTGACTCTCTTTGGAATAACCTGCCTCAAAACCTTTGCTGCATTTACAGTAAATTAACTTTAAAAAAAATAATCTTAAATTGTATTTAACACTGTAAAGTAGGGGTGTATCGCGGTACACAAAAACCACGGTTCGGCACGTACCTCGGTTTTGAAGTCACGGTTCGGTACGGGTTTTCGGTACAGTGGGGGTAAAGTTTGGCTTTCCATGTTCCACTCAGGGGTGATGTAGTGGGCGGTAACTAATTGTACTTGTAGCCGGGCTGTGTCAACGTATATTCTATATTGAAATTAATAATCGACTTGTAAAAAAAAATTATAATAATAATTATATTAGATTGTGAAAAAACAGCCCCCGGTGGCCGGTCGTTAGTGGTTAACATACCGTTGTATTAGTTCGGTACACTACTACACAGCTGTACGGCTCACACTGAAACAGTTTGTTTGTTTTCTGTTTCTTTGCTCGCATGTCATTTTAGCTTATTTGTTAGCTTCATTATGCACTGTGTGTTGAGTACTGACTTTTAATAATTTTTTTTTGCAACAATAATTGTTTTGTATGTTTTTTTGTGTGGACCTCAGGAAGACTATAGCTGGTTGCTATGGCACCAGCTAATGGGGATCCGTAATCAAATAAAATCAAAATAAAATCTTCCATTATAACGTGGAGCCCATTGAGACATGGAATTGTAATTAAAGCCCAGAATTGTACACGGACATGGACTTGGAATAGAATCGAATTCCAAATATTCATCCCAAATAATGTCTGAATAGAATTAGTGTAGAATAGAATAGTCAAGTGCTCTGTCCCTTTCAGCACACTGATGGGCTAATACAATAGAATATAGTAGACTGTAGAGTATAGTTAACTACTTGTCTTTCTCTCAGCACACCTGATGGCCCAATGCAATAGATACATTTACATTTTGTCATTTAGCTGAACGCTTTTATCCAAAGCGACTTACAAGTTCTGTACGACAAGTCATCAGGAAGGGCACAACTCTATCAGCTGAGCAACAATGTTCATCAAAGTGTTGAGTGCTACAGTGTACTGTAGGTTAGTAATAGAATAGAGTATAGTATAGTTAACTACGTGTTTCTCTCTCAGCACACCTGATGGCCCAATACAATACAAACAATACAATAGAATAGAGTAGAATATAGTTGGCTAGACATTGAATGAATGAATGAATGATTTTATTTCGGTCTTTACATTTTTTATTTTTTTTTACAAATCATAGTAGTAGAACTTCAAAAAAACAAACAAATAAAATGACCGAAAAGGTGTAGGCTGAAGCCGAGGCTTATAATTGCCTACCCTTTTTACATTACATTACACTATTTAGTATTTACACATACAAATAAATACAAAAAAGAAACACAATTCAGTATATCATTTAGCAAAGGTTACAAACGTTTCATAGTTTTATGTACAAAACGTATACACATTTATTTATGTTTTTTGAAGTTTTTTAATTATTATAATTTTTTTAAAAGAGAGGTGCTTTGCATCTAAAAACAAGGACACTGTGTCTTAGATGCAAAGCATTCTCACAGATTTACATCTAGCGTTCTCACAGATTTACATCTAGCATTCTCACAGATTTACATCTAGTGTTCTCACAGATTTACATCTAGCATTCTCACAGATTTACATCTAGCATTCTCACAGATTTACATCTAGTGTTCTCACAGATTTACATCCAGCATTCTCACAGATTTACATCTAGCATTCTCACAGATTTACATCCAGCATTCTCACAGATTTACATCTAGTGTTCTCACAGATTTACATCCAGCATTCTCACAGATTTACATCTAGTGTTCTCACAGATTTACATCCAGCATTCTCATAGACAAATCTAGATTTAAAGGAACATGCCAACTTTTTGGGAAATTTGTTTATTTGCCATCTACCCTGGAGTTAGACAAGCAGATACAGAGCCTTTTCTTCTCTGTGCATGCAGGAGGCTTGGGAACAGCCGCGCCGTTAGCCTAGCTTAGCGTCATTCACTGGATGTAGGTGTGCCAGTGTAGCCTAGTTCCCAACAGTCACGAAATACAGTCCAAATACAACTCCGAAACGTTCCTGTAAACATGTTGTGACCCGTGTA
>NW_028171022.1:188554-193478 GCF_963971535.1 Notolepis coatsorum | reverse complement strand
CACAGTATAAGGCCTCGCCTCTTTCCAGTAACAATAGAAACAGAGGACTATACATTTATTAATTCGCCACATCTCCATTGCAGCTAAATATATATTCTCACTTGAAAACATGAAACATTAGCCTATATATATACTTGAACGCATTTGGGTTTATTTGACCCTTTTATACCCAATAAGGCCTGCTTGCCTCTATTTGATGTATAACAGCTTTTGATACAGAGGGGAAAATGGCATTTGAATGATGTGCAGAACAAAATCCAGCCCACATCCATGCATGTGCACATTTCATAATCATATCTCATAACGGCAGCACCCTAAAAACCCTGCCCTCGACATTCTGCAGCCCCTTTGGGGGGGGGGGGGGGTTGATTCCGCGGGGAATTCGGTGTCACCGTTTTAAAGAAAAACCCTCTAAATAATAATCTATTATTTTATATCCTACAAAATATTGTGTGCCGTGTGTGTTATTCTAATAACCCACTGGTGCAATTAGTCCATTTCAATATTTTCCCGAGCTATTAATGTGAAGCATCGAGGCCTCTATCTATATCTCTCAGGGAAAATGTCGACGTCTTGTGTTATTTTTCTAAACGAAAACACAGCTGTGTTCGTTCAAATATGTCGACAATGTCGTGTTATTAAAAATACTATCGTCTATGTTAGATTTTTCTTGGAAGAGGGGTGGAGGGGGGGGGGGGGTACAACTCGTGGTGATGATGACGGGGAAATACAATAAAGCAACTGCAAGGTGTTTTAAACGTCGTCTGCTGCGTAGTGGCTGCTGCTGAAGACACGGAGAGAAGGTCACGTCCCGTTACTCCCGAGTCCCGTATCAAATTCAACGTGTTCCCGTTATCTCATCATCATCACGACGACGTGGTGGAAAATATACAATATCTAATATAAAGTCATCATTATTTGTACCGTTTTCTTTTGCTCTGACAAAACGAGTGCGTAAAAACAAGCTGTGTGTGTGTCGTCGGGTGGGTCGATGTGTTTATACACTTTCCTGTCGCCATCGATGGCATTTAATAATAAACATAAGACATCCGACACCTTTTCTATTTTATTATTCACCCGTCTCTGCCTCCCAGACCTCCTCCTCCTCTCTCGTGGCTCTAGAAGCATCTATTCAGAGTTCCGTTTATGGCCCGTAATGTAATATCCCTCCTCCCTCCCCATAGCGACGACACGCTGCCTCATGTTTTGGGTAAATATTAATAATTCAAATGATAAACATCGGCCCGGGGGGAGAGAACAGGAGAGACAGTGGAGGCATGCGGGGGGTAATTCCACCCTCCTCCTCCCCCCCGGGGGACGTGATGTCCTCATGCCCGGTGGAGGTGTCACGGTACCGGCCCCGGTGACCGGGGAATATGGAGAGATATATGGCAGAAGATGTACAGTAATAATACCCCACTTTTACGCACGCCTTTTACGCACGCCCGTGTGTCCATGCATGGTCGACATTGTGATATTATTACAATGCAAAAAGGCTTTTGACTAGAAACCGTCGCGTCCTGAAGTGTCTGCCTCCTCTGTCTCTCCCGTTACAACCGGAGAGAGAGAGAGAGACTCCCGGTCCCGTCTAGACGAACATGAAGGATAGTTTTTAAAGGAACTGACAGGAAACACGCTCATATACCGTCTTCTCCAGAGTCAGACCAGACAAGAAGAAGGTATAGAGACACCAATGTCCTCCCTCCTGTGCGCTGAGTATAAAAGCGATCCGACTGCAAGCTATATAGCCTATAGCTTAGCACAATGAATGGAAGCGGATACGGACCACTAGCCTAACTCCGGGAAGCTGTGTTTTTGGCCAACATTGACTATATATATAGGCTAGCTGATCCGTATCCGTTTGCATTCTTTTGTGCTAAGCTATCGACTATATAGCTTGCAGCCGGATAGCTTTCTATATCTTGTTGCGTCTGACTCTGGAGAAGACAATTATTATAATAAGCGCACTTCCAATAACGTTGTTCCTTTAATAATAATAATAAACGACTCCGGATGATGCCACTGTGATTTTTGACAGAGGTGTGTAATAGCCTATAACAAAAAAAACGACATGGAAATATTAATAAAGAGAATAACGCAGCCACTGACCTTTATAGTTAAAACGGACAATAATCCAAATGCATAATAACAATCCCGAGGTATAATAATAAACTCCTCTTGAGACGGGTCGGGTTTTTTTCCCTTTTCTTCTTCTTCTTCTTATTTAAATCCAGCAGGACGGCGGCTTGGTGTAGTCTCTCTCTCTATAAGTATATATCAAAAAATAACGACGCGAGAGTTGTTTTAAATCACAGGTAAGTGACTAGAGCCTTCATTACCGGGGCTTCTGTTCTGTCGCGACGTGCCAGGCTGCTCCGTGCGCCGTGTGCCTCACCGCCGGTAACGTTGACCGTCGGTACCGTACATCACACACACACTGACACACACACACTGACACACACACACTGACACACACACACACACACACAGACTTGCGCGCTCGCTCCGGTTGCGCGACTGGCGGCGCCGTGCTCGACGTGACACACACACTGACACACACACACACACACACACACACACACACACACACACACACACACACACACACACACACACACACACACGCACACGCACACGCACACACACGGTCCCCCGCCCTCTCCTCAGCACCATGCACACGCTTTAAAGGCGTAGTCTCACGGGGCCGGGGGCTTGTTTCGAAAAACACACACATCACATGCACGGTACCGTGTCCGTGATTATAGCCAAGGAGGGTGTGCACGGTGGTGTGCGCGTGCGTGCGTGTGTGCTACGTTCATATATATATATAAATATAGGGGTTCCTTCCATGATTCGTGCATGGAAAGCTGATCCAAGAGAGGGAGAGACGATAGGGAATTATTATTATTATAGCCAACTTCTCTCAGTATTCGTGTAAATATAGTCAGCATCAAATGTGTGTGGGGGGGGGGGGGGGGGGGGCGGGGGGGGGGCTGTCCAAGGTGCTGAAATGGTTTCTTTATAGAAATATTGAACGAATGAGCAGGATCGTTCGACAGAGGGGGAGAGGCAGGGTTTTAGGGGCGCTGTCCAGGGTGCTGAAACCTGGCGAGGTTTCTTTAACATGAACAATCTCACGTGCAGCGCACTGCGTGGGTGAAAAAATGGAAATGTTTTCAAATGGTATAGGCCTCCTGTTCACTTGCCTTCTTCTTGAACTCAGTGTGTTGTTGAATTTTCATAGCATCTCATTTTAATTTAATTTAATGTTTTTTTTTATTAGTTTTGTTTGGACTACTTAAAATAGACTCCCCCCTTTCCACCTGATGGACATTATATCACCTGTAATGCTATTATTTATTATTTATATACACATAGAAGTGCTCCACATGTATTTTTAATATATCATGTTTTAAGTACTGTAGTTTTAATGCAGTTGGTGTTTTTTTTATATAGTGGTCTTTTTACTGTAGTTTTAACGAAGCTGGTGTTTTTTTTTTTAATAGTGGTGACTGTATGTTTGTATTTTAACCACTGCACAAATGAAGTTCCGAAAGGAAAATAAAGTAATTTGAAGTTTGAAGTTTTGTTTTGTTTTGTTTTGTTTTGTTTTGTTTTGTTTTGCTTTGCTTTGTTGTGTTTTGTTTCAGTTCTGATGTCGACAAATCGCCTACAATAGAGGGGCTACAACTCACACAATGTTTGTGAATGATTTTTCAACACATGTGGTTTTAATGAACAAATAAATGGTCAAACCATCTTGAATGTGTTATTATACGTTTCTTTTCCCGACCAATCATAATTAGCAGATAATTCGATTTTGAGTTTAAATATCCAATTGGTAATTGTAAACAAAAGGGTATACCCCCGAATGTATTGAGCTCTTGATAGAAGGACTATAACGGCAGACAACAGATACATTAATAATTGTATTTGCTGTAGGTTTTGTGGCTGTATAAAAGATGGCTTTAAGTTGGCTATATATTTGTGTTTAAACTTCAATATTTGTTTTTAAATTGGCAATATTTGTGTCTAAATATGATATGTTTGTGTTTAAATTGGTTATGGTTTTGTTTAAATTGGCTATGTTTGTGTTTAAATTGGCTATGGTTGTTTATAAATTGGCTATGTTTGTATTTAAATAGGTTATGTTTGTCTTTAAATATGACATATTCCTGATAAAATGTACTATGTTTGTGTTTATATTGGTTATGTTTGTGTTTCAATTGGTTATGTTTGTGTTTAAATTGGTCATGTTTGTGTTTATATTGGTTATGTTTGTGTTTAAATTTACTATGTTTGTGTTTATATTGGTCATGTTTGTGTTTAAATTGGTAATGTTTGTGTTTAAATTGGTAATGTTTGTGTTTATATTGGTCATGTTTGTGTTTAAATTGGTTATGTTTGTGTTTATATTGGTTATGTTTGTGTTTATATTGGTTATGTTTGTGTTTCAATTGGTTATGTTTGTGTTTATATTGGTTATGTTTGTGTTTATATTGGTTATGTTTGTGTTTAAATTTACTATGTTTGTGTTTATATTGGTCATGTTTGTGTTTAAATTTACCATGTTTGTGTTTATATTGGTTATGTTTGTGTTTATATTGGTTATGTTTGTGTTTATATTGGTCATGTTTGTGTTTATATTGGTTATGTTTGTGTTTATATTGGTTATGTTTGTGTTTCAATAGGTTATGTTTGTCACGGGGCTGTGTGACGTCACCCCAGTGTTTTTCTCTATCGTTTCCCTCTTTAAATTCCTATAGTTCCTATGTCCTGTATGTTTTTGATCTAGTTGCTGATGTTCTTTGTTAGCCTGTGTTTGTCGGCCTCTGTTACGTGTATCTTTATCTCTACTACTGCTCCCGTCTGTTCATCTTCACCCGCCTGCTCCTATACGTGTCAGTTATATTTGTTAGTTTAG
>NW_028171022.1:158554-181054 GCF_963971535.1 Notolepis coatsorum | reverse complement strand
ACGTTGTTGTTTGCTTGCTGTGGGGGAGGCTCGTCAGGCTAATTGGGGCACACCTGGGTTGGTGTGTCCCAGTCAGGATATAGAGGGAGGCTTCCTCTGGTCTCTGGTCTCGATCTCTCCACCTGGTTTGGTTCCTTTTGTTTGTTTGGACACTTACTTTGGTTTTACACACTTACAACATTCAGGCTGCACATATACACACTCTCATCCACACACTGCTTGCTTACACACTGATACTCAATCATATTGGCTGATAATTACTAGTATAATTTAATAAATTATTTTGTTATTTCTTAAATTGTGCCTGTATCTTCCCTCTCTTGTTTTGCGAGCTTGAGCCAGCTCGTAACACTCCCCATTTCCACAAGGGAAAGCCCCACCCTTGCTTCTTTTAGAGAGCAACACAAAAATGGCTGAAGACCAACCAGTCATGTGAACACATGTGACATATATCTTTTTTTGATCCACTTTTTCTCCCATTTTCTATATTTTCTCCCATCCCAATTTCGTATCATCCAATTCAACCCTCCCCTGTCACGAACGCTATTTCTTGCCTCCCACAAGCCGGCTGCAATGTGGACTAAGTCATACATAGCACAAGTCCCCTCCGGTACTTGAGGTAACAGCAGTCGCATCTTTTCACCTGCGCAGCTCGATCTGTCAGTGGCGAGGAGTAACGCGTGGGAGGCTCACGCTGCCCCCGACACTTCCTGATTCTACTGCGCAGGCGCACCAACCGACCTGTAGGAGTCGCTGTCCACAACGCCCGATCCCCACCCATCAGTTTCCCACCCCCTAATACGGCCAATGTGTATTAGTACGGACGACCAGCTAAACTGAAAGCAATGTGGAGCGCTGGGATCGAACAGGCGATCCCAGCGTCTCCGCATTCATGGCGAGCGCCTTGCCCACTACGCCACGTAGCCGCCCTATGTGACATATATATTTAGCCACTAGTATTTCTGTGTATTGCTGTCATGTATTTGAAACTGTTTTTATGTGTCCTGTTTTTGTACATTTCTTACTGTTTCTATGAGTCCAGTTTTTATGTTTGGGGACACCGGATGGAAATTAGCCTCGTGCTAAATCCGGCAAATTTTACACTCCACAGTGTTCATTAATTTTGCATTGTCCCGTCCAAATAAACAAATCAATTAAATAAATAAATGTAATATAGATATAGTATCTACAAATATGTAAAAAGGATTATATGCAGGTAAGTACATAGAGATGGCAGGAGCACTCATCCAAGGGTACTACGACTATGCTTGCACCTCATGGTACCAAAGCACCTCAAAGGCGCTAAAAACAAGATTACAAACATCACAAAACAAACTGGTCAGACTACTGCTTGACCTTACTCCTAGAACCCACCTCACCCCTGCCCACTTTGACAACACAGAAGCAAATCTTCATTCAAACAGCAATGGCAGGCAGATCGCACAGTAGAAGCAACCGTCCGTGTTATCTGATTTGGAGAGTATTCCTTCATTAAAAGGACAACAAAAAACATCTCTGAAGGCTTATATTGTCAGAGAATAGGCTACGGTGTCAGAGAATTAGGCTACGCGGTATGCTCCAAATGGCATTGAGTTTCTCTCGTTGGATGTCACGGATAGGCTAGGGGACACAAATTCAGCCTGAGACGTTCAGAGTCACTCCGGCCCGCGCGCACACACACAATTGTCACCTATGTGTGTCGTTGCACTCTGGGTAGTGTATCTGTAGTAGAGCGCTGTGTAGGCTACATCATCTGGATGGACTGTTTCTGTGCGAGCGAGCATGCGTACTATGGAATTTAATCCTGCCGGCGCCACTGCCGGCCCACACACCGGCCCTCACACTGGCCCACACACTGGCCCACACACCGGCCCACACACCGGCCCACACACCGGCCCTCACACTGGCCCACACACTGGCCCACACACCGGCCCTCACACTGGCCCACACACCGGCCAACACACCGGCCCTCACACTGGCCCACACACTGGCCAACACACCGGCCCTCACACTGGCCCACACACTGGCCCACACACCGGCCCTCACACTGGCCCACACACCGGCCAACACACCGGCCCTCACACTGGCCCTCACACTGGCCCACACACTGGCCCACACACTGGCCCACACACCGGCCCACACACCGGCCCTCACACTGGCCCACACACTGGCCCACACACCGGCCCTCACACTGGCCCACACACCGGCCAACACACCGGCCCTCACACTGGCCCTCACACTGGCCCACACATCGGCCCTCACACTGGCCCACACACTGGCCCACACACCAGCCCACACTCTGGCCCACACACCGGCCCACACACCGGCCCACACTCCGGCCCACACACCGGCCCACACACCGGCCCACATACCGGCCCACATTAGTGGCCCACACACCGACTCACACACTGGCCCACACACCAACTCACACACTGGCCCACACACCGGCCCACACACCGGCCCACACACCGGCCCACATTAGTGGCCCACACACCGACTCACACTGGCCCACACCGTCCCGCCGTACAGACCATGTAGCCTGGGAGATGACTGAAATCACTGCAAGAGCTAGTAGGCAATTTTTAAGCATCTTTCTGTGGCAATTTAAATTTTTACATCTAACTTTTTCAGCCCTACCCTGAAAGTGGGCCGTTCGGAGTGGACTAAATGGGCCAGTCAAACCCCCCAATTTTTTTTTTTTTTTTTTGACCAGCCCACTTTACTTCCGGCCCATCGGGATTCGTCCCGAACGTCCCGATGGCCAGTTCGGGCCTGCCCCATACACAGGGCATACGAGGGCATTCACATGCAGTCACTAGCTCTCCACCCAATCCAATGCCTATATGGGAGATTGCCGACGACCTGTTAAGACGGCACTCTCTTAAGACAGCACTTTCTTACGCCACCATCGCCAAGACACCAAAAGAGCATCAAATCACTGACCTCTAGGACCATCATTCAGGTCATAGTACCAGTTAGATTAGATCAGTGGTTCTCAAACTGTGGTACGCGTACCACTAGTGGTACTTGGTGGTACTGCTGGTGGTACTTGAAAACATTTCAAAAACGCTAAAAAAAAAAAAAAAAAAAACGTTTTTTTTTTTTTTTTTTTGCAGTCAGGCCACTGAACTTAGAAGCAGGCCAGGCCAGTGTTTCTGGTTGCGGCAGCGCGATAGTTAGATAATCTAAGTGGGGAACAACCAGGAGATCACTGTGACAGAGTCTGCAGTCTAAACAGTCATAAATCTTTAATTCAACTTCAGCCTTGATCATAACCATTTATTTTTAGATTTCTTGTAATGTCAGATAAAAAATGAAATACTCCCACTTTTCTGAAAAGAGTTGGTGTTAAATCTGACATTACAAAAAATCCATCAAAATATGTGTTGCTGCTAATCATTGACACATGCCTAGCCTGTAATAATCCCCCCCAGAAAAATGTACTTTGCATTTGATATATTGTAAATATTTTACTTTTTGTGTTTTTTTTAACAATAATTTGTGATGCCATCACACAAACTGGCATTTAAAGGGTAAACATTCAAAAATGTATTGAATATGTGTTTTCTTTTCTTTTTTACAATAATTTGTGATGCCCATCACAAACACTGGCATTTAAAGGGTAAAAATTCAAAAATTCCTGCACCAGAATGCAGGAAATTAAGTTTTTGTAACAAAATAATTGTGTGTGTGTGTGTGTGTGTGTGAGTGTGAGAGAGAATGACGGACAATTGCTTGCTGTGTGAGGGAGAGAGAGAGAGAGAGAGAGAGAGAGAGAGAGAGAGAGAGAGAGAGAGAATTAAGTACATTTGCTGAAATACAGTTGTTCTTAATTTTCTCACTTGCTATGTGAGAATGTTAGTTATTATGTTCTCAATGCCCCTTGCATTGTATGAGTTGTGTGGAAGCGTTTGCTAGTTCTAGTGCTATCCCTTTGTACATTGTGGCTGTGTCTGACAAAAGTTAACAATAAATAATGGTATTAGGAATACATTTGCCTCCTGCGTGAACTGTGCATAGCTGAATAGACTGTATTTTAACGCCGGTCATATGGTGGTTCTTGGAGAGCCAGCTACGTTCTCAGGTGGTACTTGGTGTAAAAAGTTTGAGAACCACTGGATTAGATTACATTGAAATGTATTGTCATCATACAGCATAAGTACATTACAATGAAAATAAGTGGGGCATCCAACCCAAGTGCAAATGTAACAGTAAAGTGCAATAGTAATATTAATATAGTGATTAAGCTGGGTATAAGATATATACATTTGTTCTACTGAGTATAATGCTAATCACATGTACAGTATGTACAGAGTTGTAATATATTTAAATGTTTCAAAAATGTTCGTATGTACCCCAGTTGCTATTGCATGCACATATTTGTGTTTTATTACACGTATATGTACATACATACCAACTATTCGCCTGTTTTATTCTCCACCCATCCATAGCAACACTATTATCACCGACATCCAAGAAGGGGGATCCCCCCTTTGAACGGCCCTTCTAAGGTTTCTCTCCTCCACATCGCCTGTGGTGCTTTTTTCCTATTGCTATAGGTTTTTCCTTACCTTCGCTGGGGTATGTCTGGGAGTGTTGCATTTATTACTTTACATGTATTTTGGATTTCATGGTGGGTTTTTTGTTCTTGATTTATTGGGATGTTTCTTCTTGAATAGTCTAAAGAAGACTTGTCCGGCCCATGAGGACACTAACTTGTGATTTCGGGCTTTACAAATCAATTTGATTTGATTTAATATGCATTTATATGTCCAGTGATATAGGTATAAAGACACTATGGTCAGGCACTCTACTACTGGCCCCTGAGCAGCTAACACTGGAGCGGTTAAAGCTGAGGTGCCTTGCTCAAGGGCACAGCGAGCAGGCACGTGCACACATAGAGCCCAACGGGTGCACAAGCACCTGCCCTTTTGTGCCTCATAAAAAAGTGTCCCTTTTTATGCCAATTATTTTTACCATATTTTCTTTTTTACCTCCATATAGAGAGAGTGATCTGCAATCTGCTTGGGTTGGGGGTGCAATTCCTAACAGGCTCAACCATATGGATAAAAGTCCCATATTATGTGCATTACACAAACTAAAAACAGATATTACATTACATTACACAAACTAAAAACAGATATTACATTACATTACACAAACTAAAAACCGATATTGTCTGAATAACTAGAAGAAAGAAATGCACCACCTTTGGCTGATAGTAATTTACTAATTTCTTAGGATTTCTTTTAGTCTAATAAATGTTTAAGGTTCTTATGGATCCCCTGCTGCCTCCTCCTCCTCCACCTCCTCATCTTCCTCATCCTCCTTCTCCTCCAACTCTTCCTCATCTTCCTCCTCCTCTTCCTCCTCTTCCTCATCCTCCTCCTCTTCCTCCTCCTTCTCTTCCTCCTCTTCCTCCTCCACCTCCTCCTCCTCCTAATCCTCCTCCTCCTCCTACTCTTCCTCCTCCTCCTGCTTCTCCTCCTCCTAATCCTCCTCCTCCTCCTCCTACTCTTCCACATCTTCCTCCTCTTCCTCCTCCTCCTCCTGCTCCTGTTCCTCAACTTCCTCATCTTCCTCCTCCTCCTCCTGCTCCTCCTGCTCCTGCTCCTACTCTTCCTCATCTTTCTCCTCCTCCTGCTCCTCCTCTTCCTCCTCCTCCTCCTCATCCTCCTCCTCCTCATCCTCTTCCTCCTCCTCCTCTTCCTCCTCCTCCTCTTCCTCCTCATCCTCCTCCTCCTCCTCCTCCTCCTCATCCTCCTCCTCCTCATCCTCCTCCTCCTCCTCCTGCTCCTCCTCCTCCCCCTCCTCCTCCAGGGGTCACTGCAGGGGTCACTGCCTCCTCCTCCTCTTCCTCCTCCTTTCTCCTCCTCCTCCTCCCTCTCCTCCTCCTCCTCCTCCTGCTCCTCCTCCTCCACCGGGAGCAGCGTACTGGCTCATGTTAGGCAGGCCATGCATTATGCAGCAGCTTAGGCCACCGCGCCGGATCCTCATGTTCTCGGCTGCAGTCCACCTGTCGCTGCTCTGGTCGTAGCGCTCCACCTTGTTGGAGGGGGTGATGAAGTCACTGTAGCCTCCGACCACGAAGAGCAGGTCGTCCAGCACCGCGATGCCAAAGTAGCAGCGGGGGGTGAGCATGGCGGGCAGGGCGCTCCAGGAGTCAGTCAAGGGGATGTAGGCCTCCGCGCTACGCAGGTTGTTTCCACCTTCACACCCTCCCACCTGAGGACAGGACACATGAGAGGAATGTTTTAGTGTGTGGCTCAGGCAGGCAGGCAGGCAGACACTGTATTAATCCACTTAGGGAAATGAGGGCATCACAGCAGCATTGCAAGTCAAATGATACATATCTATAGAAATATCTAGTATAAAGCATTAGTCTCCGTGTGCACCTACCGCATAGACTTGTCCTCCGTACGCAGCGACTCCCAGTCCTCTACGCCTGCTGCTCATGGGGGCGATCAGAGTCCACTGGTCGGTGTCTGGGCTGTAGCACTCAGCTGTGAGCAGATCTTCCTCCCCGTTGAAGCCACCACAGATGTAAACCTGTAATAAGAAAGAATATTCTAATTTAGTTTATATATTCCATTTGATTTCATTCTACTTTAATTGTCTGTTAATGTTGATGCACCAAAGGACCCAGACACATCTTTCGTATGTGCAAGCTTACTTGGCAATAAAGACATTTATGATTTCTGATCTACCGTTCCTTGTGTTCATCTAGCACCATGTGTCCCTCAGTTCCACCCACCTTGCCCTGGAGGGCTGCTGCCCCGGCGGAGTTCCTGCGCTCCAACATGGGTGAGATCAGTGTCCACTGGTTGGTTTCAGGCTCGTAGCGCTCGGCGGTGTTCAGTGCCACGTGTCCGTCTCTCCCTCCCATGGCGTAGATACAGCCATCCAACACGACCACGCTGACGTAACAGCGGCGTGAGTGCATGGGAGCCGCCTGCAGCCAGCTGCGAGCGACGGGGTTGAACCTGCGCACACTGCTGAGCTCTCCTATGCCGTCCCAGCCGCCGACGCAGTAGACCAGATCGTGGAGATAAGCTGTGCCGTGGAAGACCCGGCGACTCTCCCCCTCAACGCTCACGTCCATCCATCCACCGGCTCGGATATTGTAAGCCTCCATGTCACTCCGGCCTCCGATGGCCAATAGGACCTCCTGGGGCAGGCGTGGGCGGGTCAGGGGGTTTGGGAGCCTGTCGGAGCCAGGGGGGTTCAGGACGCTGAGGATGAGGGGCCTACAGTCGTGGCTGTCCCTCACCACAGGGTTGTTCTGGACGTTGCTCCTGAAGTAGTCAGGCCTCATCAAGCCCATGCGAACCTGGGAAGAGACAAGCAGACAGCGGGTACAACTTAGACATTGGTTGTAGACGGTTTCTGTTGCTAGGGAACAGTTTGGACCCAACTGTTTGAGAACCACTGTACTAGGGAACCTAGTGTTGTCTTAATGTAATGCACAGTTATTATTATTTATTTTTTTATAAATGTTTTTATTTTATTTTATTTTCATACATAAAACAGAACATAACAGTACAATAAAATAATAATAATAATAATAATAATAATAATAATAATAATAATAATAATAATAATAATAATAATAATAATAATAATAATAATAATAATAATAATAATAATAATAATAATAATAATAATAATAATGACAAAAGCGACGACACCAATAATAACAGTAACATGAATCATAATGACCTTGACAAGAGACAGACAAACAAGAAAAAATAAAATAATAAAAATAAAATAAAAAAAATAAATGTGGCTCAGGCACTAGGAACCATGTTTGTGTATCCGTAATACAATTAGTTACCTTGGGCAGCAGCAAAGGCATGTGTGTTTTACGCTCCTCACGGGAGTGGTAGATCCAACGGAGGACGGCCTCGAACACCGTCTCCTCGCTCTTCACGTTCAGGTCATCCCTCTCGATGATGTCCACCAGTTGCTGCGGGGACAGCTCCACAAACTCCTGTGAGATGTGCAACATCTCCTCAAAGTGGCACACGGTGAAGAGATGGGCCTTGCACCTCAGGTCAGGGCAGCAGTAGATGTCTGCGAACCTCCAGATGCCGACACAGTTTTCCAGAGACAGCTGGCCTTCTAGGAAGTCAGAGCACGCTCCTACTATGCCAGTGATGAGAAACTGGTCTGCAGCCACCAGAAGCTCTTTCACGTTCTCTGCTGTCACCAGCACAAAGCGTGTGTAGGCGTACTCTATGATGAGCTGCATCATACCCGGGGACACCCCAGGGATAGTGTAGAGGAGTTGCTCTGAGTCGCTCCAGCGAGTGAAGAGGGCTCTGTGGGACGCAGAGTATAGAGATATCTGATGAGTCAACAGTAAGCAACATTCTGTCCTGTGTAGTAATTAGGGCTGACCCCTATTAGTCGAATAGTCGACTAATCGGTCGAAGGGAGCCGTAGTCGACTGCCAACCTCTTAGAAGCGTGGCTAACGCTAATGGCATGCATACCAGAGGCCAACTGCCTAAGAAAACAGGCACAGAGGCACTGAAAGAGGATTTCACCCATCTAATGAACACACTAGACTAGACAAATATCAAGATGTATCCATCAGTGGACCAATTGCATGCTTTTGCAGAGGACAAGAAGCCTTCAGTCTACTCCTTCAGACATTAAGCACCCCCCACAGCCCAAATGGAATGATACAAAAATATATATATATATATATATATATTTTTTTTTTTTATAGTCGACTAATCGACTAACGGCAAATTTTGGCCAATCATAGTCGACTATCCAAATCCTTAGTCGGGGACAGCCCTAGTAGTAATATATTTTCACTGTAGAAGTATAGGGTCTTAGCACAGTAGAAGTATAGTATCTTTTTACAGTAGAAGTACAGTATAGTATCTGTTTACAGTAGAAGTACAGTATAGTATCTGTTTACAGTAGAAGTACAGTATAGTATCGGTTTACAGTAGAAGTACAGTATAGTATATGTTTACAGTAGAAGTACAGTATAGTATCGGTTTACAGTAGAAGTACAGTATCTGTTTACAGTAGAAGTACAGTCTATTATATGTTTACAGTATAAGTACAGTATAGTATTTTTACAGTAGAAGTACAGTATAGTATCTGTTTACAGTAGACGTACAGTATAGTATCTTTTTACAGTAGAAGTACAGTATAGTATATGTTTACAGTAGAAGTACAGTATAGTATCTGTTTACAGTAGAAGTGCAGTATAGTATCTTTTTACAGTAGACGTACAGTATAGTATCTTTTTACAGTAGACATACAGTATAGTATCTGTTTACAGTAGAAGTACAGTATAGTATCTGTTTACAGTAAAAGTACAGTATGGTATCTGTTTACTAACCAAGCTAACCTGAACCAAGCTAACCTGAATCAAGCTAACCTCAACCAAGATAACCTGAACCAAGCTAAACTTACCTGAAATAGTCACTGCAGTCACACAGGAGGGCCTTGTGGGCATTCAACTCAGTGCTGTTGACTTTAATAACCACATCACAGAACCTTCCCTCCAGACGCAGCTCATTAAGGATTGTACAGGACATTGTTTCCTTTTCCATGTGGGGATTTTAAATTGTATCTACAGAATATATTCAAGCTTACAGACAAGTAGCCGGAAACAACAAGTGATATCTTCACTTGGTCTTCTGAGATTTGAGATCTTCTGAGAGAATTGTTGAATACATACTGTACACAAATGTTCTAGAATGTTCTATTATGACATCATACTGTGACATCACAAATGTTCTAGAATGTTCTATGACACAAATGTTCTAGAATGTTTGATTATGATCATACTGTGACATCACAAATGTTCTAGAATGTTTGATTATGACATCATACTGTGACATCACAAATGTTCTAGAATGTTTGATTATGACATTATACTGTGATATCACAAATGTTCTAGAATGTTTGATTATGACATCATACTGTGACATCACAAATGCTCTAGAATGTTTGATTATCCCTTCTGCCCCCTTAGCAACTATTTTGTGTTTTTTGCCTATATTTTTTGTGTTTCTGTGTACAACGATGGCTGTGTTGATTATTATGTCATGAAATTGTGTCCGTTTGCTTATTTTCCATTATTCACAGAATTTGGAAAGATTAGATTTTGAAACCCTCTAACACAAAAGTTAACAATATTAGCTTTCAAACCGTCCATAGTGGTTTATTTCTTGCCATTAGGGTTAGGGTTAGGGTTACCCAGACAGAAAGATTAGGATAAGGTAAAATCTCATCCCTGTGCCCGTGCCCACCCCAACACTTGCTCAACAGTCCCCGAACCTAACCCTAACCCCAACCCCAACCCCAACCCCAACCCTAACCCTAACCCCAACCCTAACCCTAACCATAACCCTACAAACGGAAATATTTGGAATCTTTTATAGATATGTTGAGTTAGGTTCATAGTGGTATTCATAAAAAAAGAATTGGAACTAAATATTACAAATTAAGTTTTTTATTACCTTGAACGTGATGCAATCTTTTCATGCACTAAGGTGACAACTCTGCAAAATCGTTAGGGGGGCATAAGAGTTATGACATCATACTGTGACATCACAAATGTTCTAGAATTTTCTATTATGACATCATACTGTAACATCACAAATGTTCTAGAATGTTTGATTATGACATCATACTGTGACATCACAATGGAACATGTTTGAGTCCAACATAGTTCAATATTCAATATTTGATCACCAAAAAACCCCAAAAAGCATAAAACGGCCCCTCCCCGCCCAAAAAGGGTTCAAGCTAACCTGAACCAAGCTAAACTTACCTGAAATAGTCACTGCAGTCACACAGGAGGGCCTTGTGGGCATTAAACTCAGTGCTGTTGACTTTAATAACCACATCACAGAGCCTTCCCTCCAGACGCAGCTCATTAAGGATTGTACAGGACATTGTTTCCTTTTCCATGTGGGGATTTTAAATTGTATCTACAGAATATATTCAAGCTTACAGACAAGTAGCCGGAAACAACAAGTGATATCTTCACTTGGTCTTCTGAGATTTGAGACCTTCTGAGAGAATTGTTGAATATATACTGTACACAAATGTTCTAGAATGTTCTATTATGACATACTGTGACATCACAAATGTTCTAGAATGTTCTATTATGACATCATACTGTGACATCACAAATGTTCTAGAATGTTTGATTATGACATCATACTGTGACATCACAAATGTTCTAGAATGTTTGATTATGACATCATACTGTGACATCACAAATGTTCTAGAATGTTCTATTATGACATCATACTGTGACATCACAAATGTTCTAGAATGTTTGATTATGACATCATACTGTGACATCACAAATGTTCTAGAATGTTTGATTATGACACCATACTGTGACATCACAAATGTTCTGGAATGTTTGATTATGACATCATACTATGACATCACAAATGCTCTAGAATGTTTGATTATGACATCATACTGTGACACCACAAATGTTCTAGAATGTTCTATTATGACATCATACTGTGACATCACAAATGTTCTAGAATGTTTGATTATGACATCATACTGTGACATCACAACGGAACATGTCCATTTGAATAATTTGAATAATTTAAATAATATGTTGACATTAAAAAAGAACAAATAAAATGATAAAACAACTACATAAAACAATGATACAAAATGATACATAAAATATTTAAGTAAAATGTATAGAAATAAAGAAAAATAAGACAATGAAATAAAGATAATAATGCATTTAAAAGCTATTTTAAAAAGGTAAGTTTTGAGCAGTGCCAACCGAGTTTGCTGTCCTAACAGACTTGGGGTCTGTAGGGTAAGCACTTATTCCCTCCGCCCTGAACATTTATGGAGATGTATGGGCCTTTTAAGTCAGTGATAAAAGTGTCTTTCAAGGATAAGTGAGCTCCTGCACTGATTATTATAGTTCAATATTGAATATTTGATCACCAAAAAATCCCAAAAAGCATAAAACGGCCCCTCCCGCCCAAAAAGGGCCCCCAAAAATAGCACAGGCCCAGTGCCCTTTTCAGCCTTTGAGCACCTGCCCCTCTAAAGTCCTGTGCACGTCCCTGCTCCAAGGTATTTATTACTAGTGCCTGTTGTCTTTAACTGTAGTGTCTGTCTGCTGTCTTCATAACCACACTGTGTCTGTACTTCTTTATTATCTCCCGTCCTCCCCAATTTTTGAACTCACCAGCCACTACTGACACACACATGGGGGGATGTTTTATAAATATAATATAATATAATAATTTGTGCTTCACCAAAAAATTTGGTCAGCAGCCGCCACTGAGTTGTATATTTCTTCCAGTGAGGGGAGAGGGCATCCAATGATTTTCTGGGCCGAGTTGACGACCCTCTGGAGCGCCTTCCTCTCTGCGGCTGTGCAGCTGAGGAACCACACGCTGGTGCCACTTCCTCTGTTCCCTTTCAGGATCATATGAAGCCCTGGGAAGAGTTTAACACCTCACCAGGGACATGAAAGTCTCTATTGTGTTTTCCATGATTTGTTGGTTTAAATACCTAAGTGTGAAAATGCTCTTAGTCGTATTGTGAAGCACTGCATTGGGGTTATAGGAGTCAAGCAGGCTGGTCTGAGAGCAGCCCTGCAGAAATCCCAGGACATCCTAAGGCTATGGTTAGACTAGTGTATTCCTGGCGTTTTTTTATAAGTTTTTGACGACGTTTGATGTCCTATCTACACAGAAATGCGTTTTTTGGCGTTTTTTTGTGGATACGGCTGAAACGCAAAATTGTGTTTGCGTTTGGAGATACGCAAAAAAAACAAATCGACAACAGCGTGTAGTCAGCACGCTAGCCGTTGTTGCGAAAATGCCCATGCGCAGTAGATACCATCTGCGTGCCCTTCCGGTGACAACAGTGTGTGTGTTTGGGACATAGGCAGCTCTGTTTCCCAAATAGCTTCAGCTACCATGTGTTGTCAAGTTATTGTTATAAGGACCCCAGTCCAAGCTACAACAGTCTGCATTCCCTTAACAATTGTTTGTATTGAGCCGTATTGTATTGTACCCATATGCAATATGTTAAATAAAGTTTACATCCATTCATTCTGCTAGCATTACCGATTGCATGAGCAGCTGGCTAACGTGAGCTATCAGGATTCAGACCCTGTTAGCTCAGAGCTCCGCTTTCAACTTAACAAGCATTAAACAAAATGGCCCAGTCATCTATTCACCTTTGTTTAATACACACCGCGTTGTCTCTAATGTTATCTAACTACTGATAGCTCGCGATATCATCAGTTTTGGTGCTGGCTAAGTAGCATGAGCTAACGTTAGCTTCTAGCCACAATGCTATATTGTTATAATGGCATACTCCATTGACGTTAGCATGCAGCTAACAATGCTACCGATCGTTTTTTAGACTAAACTATCCGCTCTTGGTGGTCACTTGTGTTGATGTTAGTTTTGTTTCATCAACAAATGACAGGCAGAACACACAGTGAATGTATCCGTTTTGTTTATTGCACTTTTATTAGGCTTTGCTGAAAAAGAATTGCTGCATTGAGTAAATAGGCAAGATGGTGGCGCGGCATAGGCGCCTGCCTTATTGACATTTTCTTTGCTGGAGCTTCCAGGAAGTGTATTGGCACATTCGTTCTGATTGGTTGAAATTGCCTTCATGTTTGCCACCTACTGCCACCTACTGCTTTGGCAGTGTACTACATCAGTGTGCTCGGGTGACAAAACGAAAAAAAAACGAAAGTGTGACTCGAGGCGCACGACGTCGCGGCGATACGCGGCGATACGCATATGAAAACAATACGAAGATGATACGAAAGGTGTAACCGCAGCCTAAGAGATTATATAAGATACGATAAGATAAGAGATAACATAAGATAACATAAGATAAGATAATATAACATAAGATAACAGCTGTTAGCTGTCTGTGTACACTGATATAGGCTAATACAAATAACATTTGTGTTAGTGAGAACATTTAAATATTAAACAATAAAATACCTAAAAGGCTTTTTGTCTGCTGTGAGGCATTTTACTGTAGACTAGAACCCATGTTGTGTGTATATGATTATATCTGGTTTTTAACTTTTTATTATGAAATAATTTAACTATAATTTAACCGTTCTGCCAAATAGCACACACAAACACACACTCTCTCTCTCTCCCTCTTCCTCTCCCTCTCCCTCTCCCTCTCTCTCTCTCTCTCTCTCTCTCTCTCTCTCTCTCTCTCTCTCTCTCTCTCTCTCTCTCTCTCTCTCTCTCTCTCTCTCTCTCTCTCTCTCTCTCTCGAAGTTGTGTACTTTCTCAGGGCAGATTTAAAAAAGCCTTAAAGGATAAAATAATTCAGGAGTACAGTTTTGAGTAAAACATCAAACATATTTTTTCCCCAATTTTTGTTTCTTCTTATATTAAAATATATTTAGTTTTTAAGAATTTGTAAAGGATAGGCGGCTGGGTGGCGCAGCGGACTAATCGCTTGTCACCAACGCGAGAGACACTGGTATCGAATCCGGCTGTCAGCGTTGCCTCCGGGCAGAGTCAGCGGGAGGGAAGCCGGTGGGTGGAAATCTGGTCGTTGTAAACAGCGACTCCTACAGGTCGGTCAGGGCGCCTGCACAGCGAGGGAGCGAGATGGTGAGGGTAGTGTGACCTCCCACACGTTACACCTCGCCAATGAGAGTTCGCGCTGGCAGGTGAAAAGATGCTGCTGGCTGTCTCCTATGTCTCGGAGGAAGCATCTGATAGACTTCAGGGCTCCCTAGACCGACCAGTGGGGGGCACATGCGAGCAACGACCAGGAAGGGGAGGGGGGAATTGACATAACGACTAAATTGGGATGGGAGAAAAACACAGAAAAACAGGAGAAAAAGTGGATAAAAAAAAGAATTAGTAAAGGATAGGCAGAAATAAGCATGTGCTTCAGCCTATTCCTTTTTTTCGGTCGTTGATTTAGGATTTTGTGTGTGAGCTTGCCTTGAATATGTACATTTGTGATTTTTTTTCTTTTTTCTTTTCCTTTTGTAAGTCCACACGGGTGTGTTTTTGATTTGTCTGTAAACAAGACCGAAAAATAAACTTCATTCATTCATTGTTGAGTGTGATATAAGTGTGAACCTTCCCTATCCCTCGTCATGGTGGAGTGTGATGAATACCGTCCAGTGATGTTGAGAGAGGGAACTGAATCCTTGTGTCGTGACAATTACAGCTGTGTTAAATGATGTCGAAGGAAAAAACAGCAGGGATTTGCAATAACATACTGTTACGATGAGTGGAACGTTTAGATGGCATGATGGTGGTAGAGGTGAGTAGAACCCAAAATGCAGACTTAAACACGAGGAGAGGTAGTGGAGAGTGAGATAGACGAGGCACGACTCGAGGTTGAAAATAACAAGCTTTACTGAACGTGGCGAACAATACATAAACGGACTCACGGGGAAATATGGGAAGCTTCACGGGAGGTACACAAGGTCGACAGCACACAGGAACAAGGGTAACAGGAATAATGACCCAGCAATGGATTCTGGGCAGTCAAGACTTAAATACACAAACTAATTAGAGACATGAGGGTGATTGGTGATTAGACACAGCTGTGGTAAAACAGAACTAGCACAAGGCTGAAAGAAACACACTGGGGAATAAACTAGAATCAAATATACAAATACTGAGACCACACAAGACTAGATCACACTTACAAAACATAGGCAGGAGGAACACAAGACTAAAACAGGGGAAACAATGCAGACAACATAGACCACAAATGCACCAAACACAGACTGGTGAAAATAACATAAAACAGATGAATGGCCAGACCACAGTGCTGCAACACCTGCATCAGGCCACCGGATGGCAGTAGCATATTGTTTATGAATGGAGGTGCTGAGAGTCCAATGGCCGGTCCAGTAGGACCGGGGGGGTTACATTACTACTTTTCATCCCCATTGTTGCATTGAGCTTTAATTAACGCAACACACAGATTCAGTGTCCACTGATGACATCGCTGGAGGACATTATTCAAACTAGAGATGTCCGATATTATCGGCCTAACGATATTATCGGCCGATATTGCCATTCAAATGTAATATGGGAAATTATCGATATCGGTAAAAAATTATTCTTTTTTACATTTTATTTAAACAAATGTTTATTTAACCTGTATTTACCCAGGCAAGCTAGTAAGAACTAATTATTATATACAAAAGCAGCCTGAACAAAAAGCTAAATCATTTTGAGGGAAGTGGGGGTGGGAGGTTGCAACAAAAAAAGAGATATGCAATGTTAGTTACCTGAAATTAATAATTTCGTTTTTGGCATATATCGGTATCGGTTGATATTGGTATCGGAAATTAAGAGTTGGACAATATCGGTATATCGGATATCGGTAAAAAAGCCAATATCGAATATCCCTAATTCAAACTCATTAACACTCAAAGGTGTCAAACTAAATGAACATGTGCACAACTGGGATACCCCTCGTCAAAAAACCAACCCTGAACCCCACCGTCATAGAAAACCACCGCCCTGTCTCTCTTCTCTCTCTAAATCACTTGAACGCACCATATCCAAGCGGCTCATTGATTATCTATTACAGAACGACGTCCTTCAGGACTGGTCACTCAGAGACGGCCCTCATAGCGGTCAGAGAGGCTCTTCACAAGGTCTCTCCTCTTTCCTGATTCTCCTGGACACAGTCAACCATCAGATCATCCTCACATCCCTCGCAGGCATGGGAGTTGTAGGTTAAGAATCAAGAATCAAGAGGTTTATTTGTCACATACATACCAGGGCATACAGTGAAATGCGGGTGGTCATGCCTGCATTGATTGAGCAAAATACAATAATAAAAATAGGCATAGAAAAAAATAAACATAGACAAAATAAAATAGGTAAGACACAAGATATGCATGGTAAAAAAAATACATGCTAAATTCCTGAGGAACTGGTTCCTATATACACTACTATACAATATACAATTTACAATTTTAACTCTTAATGTATCTAAACTATACTATTAGTACCTCCTTCCTTTAAAGTGACTTTCTATTTTTTAAAGTGACATTTTGTTTAAGTTTTAGCGGTTGCCGCATGAGTGTTGAGTGTGTGTGTGTGTGTGTGTGTGTGTGTGTGTGTGTGTGTGTGCGTGTGTGCGTGTGTGTGTGTGTGTGTGTGTGTGTGTGTGTGTGTGTGTGTGTGTGTGTGTGTGTGTGTGTGTGTGTGTGTGTGTGTGTGTGTGTGTGTGTGTGTGTGTGTGTGTGTGTGTGTGTGTATGTGTGTGTGTGCTCATGTGTACTTGTGAGTGGAGAGTTCAGTGTTCAGTGTTCTGATGGCCTGGGGGAAGAAGCTGAGCCTGAGTCTCTCTGTTCTTGTTGCGTGTATACGGAGGCGCTTGCCTGACCGCAGCAGCTTGAACAGGCTGTTGTTGGGGTGGTGGGGGTCTTTCATTATTCTGCAGGCTCTGGATTTGCACCTCCTGTTATATAAGTCCTGCAGGGGTGGTAGTTCTGTGCTGGCGTGGCTGTCATCCTACCCAGATGACCGTTCCTACCTCCTACCTCTCCTACATCTCCTACCACATATCATGTAGAGGCAGCCTATTTGACCTGGTGTCCATAGCCAACAATGCTATTAGCACCCGGCACGTTAGATATACTGTATGAGACACAGCCTGTTGGGCTTATACTGTACATACAGTATATACACACATACATACATTTAGTTGTATCTATTCCTATTCCTATTGTATCTTAACTCTTTGAGCGCCACCCTCTTTCCCCATCTGTACTGCCTGGCGCCAGCTTTTTTTGACAATTTTCATGATATTTCACGATCTTTGCGGAGCTATTGTATATTCTATATTATAGCTATGGAGACAATAGTATGGCTCATTTGACAGACACTATTTATACATACAGTATATACAAACATACATACATTTAGTTGTATCTATTCCTATTCCTATTGTATCTTAATTTCTTTTTTTTTAACTGTATTACCATATTCATGGAAACGTCTTTCTTTGGGGTTAACTACATTATCCTGTGATGCTGCATATAATTGCATCTAATGAATTTCCCAATATAGATAAATAATATATGCATATATTAGGGCGAAATGTTACGGCCCAGGGCTGCCCAGTGTACTGGACTCGGGGAACGCGCTGTAAGAGGCACTCGGGTGCACAGACTGGAGCGTGTTCCGTGAGAACACAGATAATATAAACAATTACACTGAAACAGTGCTGGACTTTGTTGGTACTCTGGTAGAAGAAACAATCCCCTCCACCACAATTAGAGTTTTCCCAAACCAAAAGCCCTGCGTAGATAAATCCGCCCGTGAGGCTCTGAAAGCGCGTACCCCAGCCTACAGACCACTACAGCTCGTGACAGGCAACATGAACGAGCACAAGGTGGCGAGATACAACGCGAGGACAGTAATAGAGGCAAAAAGGCGATACAGGGATAAGGTGGAACTTCAATTTGAACAGGCTGATTCCAGAGGTATGTGGCAGGGCCTCAAAACGATGACAGATTACAAAGGCACTCCCCCCCCCCCTAAGATGAACAGTGACATCTCCCTGGTGAATGATCTCAATACCTTCTATGCAAGGTTTGAGGCTATGAATAACAACACCAGCCTACAAGCCACGGCAATAGAGAGTGGAGCCACTGCCGGTGGAGACTCAGTGTTCAGGATAACAGGTGAGGAGGACCTTTAAGAAAGTGAATATCAGGAAGGCAGCAGGACCGGACGGTATCCCCGGCCGCGTCCTAAAAGTCTGTGCCGACCAACTGGCCCCGGTATTCACTGACATATTTAACCTGTCCTTAGAACAGGCTGTCATCCCCACCTGTCTGAAGAAGTCCACCATCATCCCTGTACCCAAAAAATCTACGCCTGCTTGCCTCAACGACTACCGCCCTGTAGCTCTCACCTCCATAGCCATGAAGTGCTTTGAGAAGCTAGTGAAGGGCCACATCTGTTCCTCCCTCCCCATCAACCTGGACCCCCTGCAATTTGCATACCACCCCAACAGGTCCACGGAGGACGCCATAGCCCATGTGCTGCACACTGCAGCATCACACCTGGACAAGAGGAAGGGGAACTATGTGAGAATGCTATTCATCGACTACAGCTCAGCATTCAATACCATAGTCCCCTCCAAACTCATAGCCAAGCTCAGGGACCTAGGCTTGAACTATGACCTCTGCCAGTGGGTCTTGGACTTCCTGACAGGAAGACCCCAGGTGGTGAGAGCAGGCATGACACAGCGGAACAACAACACAATTATCAAGTTTGCTGATGACACAGTAGTGGTGGGCCTGATCTCTGCAAACGATGAGAGGGCCTACCTGGAAGAGGTAGAGGACCTGGTGCGGTGGTGTCGGGAGAACAGCCTCTCCCTGAACGTCAGCAAAACGAAAGAGATGATTGTGGACTTTAGGAGGTCGGGGGTCAGGGACTACAGCCCCCTCGGCATCGACTGGGCACCGGTCGACACAGTGAACAGTTTCAAGTACCTCGGAGCCCACATATCCGAGGACTTGACATGGACCTCACACATTGACAGTGTTGTGAAGAAGGCACGGCAACGCCTCTACTTCCTCAGGCGCCTAAGGAAGTTCAAAGTGAGTCCGAAGATCCTCAAGAACTTCTACTTGTGCACAATAGAGAGCATCCTGATTGGTAACATCAACTCCTGGTTTGGGAATAGCACCGCACAAGACCGCTGCAGACTACAGAGAGTGGCCCATTCAGCCGAACGCACAATTGGAGGGGGGCTTCCCACTCTCCTGGACATTTATGACAAGCGTTGCAGGGCCAAGGCTAAGAGAATAATCGAAGAATCTAGTCACCCAAACAACTGCCTCTTTGAACTGCTGCGGGCAGGCAAGCGCTACCGGAGTCTCATGGCCAGTACAGAAAGAAGGAGCTTTTATCCCCAGGCGATCAGGATGCTCAATGACATTGACACTATGTAACAACCCATCATCTACACTCACTGCCCACACATCCACACGTACACACTCACTTTAAACAAACACTCACCTTACCACTCACTTTGATTTTATTTTATTTTATTGACAACACGCATAACAACATTGACAGATCAACATTTGTATTTGCCTTGTCAGGGATAAAACGAAAAGTCCAGGGCCCTCATTCATCAACGTGTTCTACGCACAGATCTGTGCTTACCCTGTGCGTACGATCATTTCTAAGCAAAGAGTGGGATTCATCAATTTCGATTTGAACTTGACTCCGTGCTTACATCTACGCACAGGTCAGACCAGGCGTACCTGGCGCCCAGTGGTAGAATATATTATTACAACAAGGAAATGAGCTTCTGTGCATAATAACACTGGCATGTTCTGTACGAACCGTAGTTCATTATAGTTCATTGTAAAATAGCAACAGTAGTGTAATTATGGTCAAAACCCTATAAATAGCATTTGGAATAATAGATCTTTCTCTCAGAATGAATGCAGCATGGTTTATATAGCGTTATCGGAATATACGGGGTGTAGGCTACTGACTGACTGCGCTCCGCGTAGCTTGATTGATTGATTGATTGAAAAGTTTATTAACAGATTGCAGAATGGGTACAGTACAGTACAGCTCAGTACATACAATTGTTAATTGGGGATGCAGACCAACTTTCGTCTTGTTTACATCAGGGTCCCCCATTTTCAATTCATCATAAATCATAAAGCTCAACTCGTTATTATTTTGCGCAGACCGCAGAAACACGGGAACGTTTTGATTATATTTAAAAGGCTTTACGTTAAACGAAACAAGTGGAATTTCGAAGCTGTAAGCAGAATACAAGTCATATGAATATAGTGTTCTTCCCCCTTTTTACTGTATAAGAAAGAATAGAAAACGCATTGCAATGACACTATAGTGGACAGACTATGTATATGATGGGATTCAAGTTCGCGTTTTTGTTGATCATAGGCATGCTGTCAGAGTATGATATCTTCAAACATTCTAGAACATTTGTCGTCACAGATCATGTCCTAATAGAACATAGGCTATGGCATGGATCGTGATATTGTGTGGACTGTAATTATTACTGTACCGGTACCACCCATTGTGACAACAGCCTTGTGAGTCCCGCACACAAACATGATGGAATTCAAGTTCATGTATTGAAAGGCAGGCTACATCATACATGCAGTGAGATTCATTGTCTTGTATATGCTCTCTATTATTGTTTATATAGGCTACCCAATACTGACATCAAAATAGATTGTAGTATGCCTCTAGAAATCATATGCAGCAGGTAGAAAATTGACGGGAGATCCATCGCGATTTGGAATAAAATTGAGGAGAACTTTAATCCCTGGGTATTAATCAAACAACACGGGAAAAGGCAGTCATATTCCAGCGCGGTCTTTATTAGCCGACAACAAAATAGATGCCTCTAAAAATCATATAGCCAATCGAACACAACTAATAAAGGCATTCATATTACAGCACGGTTATAATGACACACAACCAACGCCAAACAGTGGTCAACGAACGGTCTTTATTAGTATTTTGAGCTGTCCAGGCAGAATTGCAGCAATGGTCTTAGGGAGCCGTTGATATCTGACATCACCGTTTACGAGTCCGCCTTTTATTTATCCCATAATACGCGATAGTGTCTTCTTGGTTCAACAGCAGTGAACAATCTTCGTGGAGTTTCTCAGAGTCCCGCTCGGGTCAGTCCATTATTTCACATCCCATGGGGGGTGTTTCCTCATTTTCATGACCATATATGGATAATCATGCACGAGCATTGACGGTAGAACAAAGTGGTATTCATCAACACGGAGGAGCATAGAGCCTGCGTATGCACCGTGTGATGAATCCCGACTTCCCTGTGCGTACACTAGTTCTACATTCCATGCTTACGTGTGGAAATAGAAATGTTCTACGCACACTATTGATGAATGAGGGCCCAGGACTTATCTTCATCGTTGTCCCTGTTATTACTGGTTGCAAGTGGCACGATGGCATCTGAAGTGCATCGAGCATTCTTAGTGCATAATCTAAAGTGCATTCGTAGTAGTATTCATGTTTCAGTTTAAAAAATGTTTTATATAAAAAGCATCATTCATGTTCATTGGTGCATTAAAAACAATAATTATATTAGGGGGAGCTCCAGTAGCTCACTGCGTACCTCGAACGCTATTTCGGCGTCGGGGACAACCGTGCGCGTCACGGATCTGGGGTAGCGAGTTCGACTCCCGGACTAGCCGTATTTTCTCAGAGTGTCTTTCCCCCCATCTATACCCCCATTCAACCTGTTTCTGTTGGTCATACTTGACCAGAAAAAGCGATAAACGCGAAAAGAACCAGCTGACTGGTCAAAGTAAAAAAAAAAAAAAAAAAAAAATTATTTTCATCAATAAAGTGCATAGAGACAATACTCACTAAAAACAGAAATACTAAAAGAAATATAAAATACAGTACAGTACACACACAAAGTCATAAAAACTACAATAACATTTTTAAAAACA
>NW_028171022.1:153205-155854 GCF_963971535.1 Notolepis coatsorum | reverse complement strand
CAGTGATTCAAACCCCCTCAATGTACAGTGATTCAAACCCCCTCAATGTACAGTGATTCAAACCCCCTCAATGTACAGTGATTCAAACCCCTCAATGTACAGTGATGCAAACCCCCTCAATGTACAGTGATTCAAACCCCCTCAATGTACAGTTTCTGCACATTGATGCTTTATATACATTGATGCAAGACAGTTTCGATAGGGCTTTGAATCAAACCCCCTCAATGTACAGTTTCTGACAGCTGGGCTGTGTTGCGAAATAACGTTATGAAAAAAGCGCGAAATAACAGCATATAACGTTATGAATAAAACGCGAAATAACAGCATATAACGTTATGTTATATAACGTTTATGAGTGAATCTGGTAGAGTGAATCTGGTAGTTGTCTGGTAGAGTGAATCGCGTTGGTAGTTGTTTGATAAATATGTACATCCCATTTCCGCGGGTAGGTCGCTTAACATTACAAGGCTCGCTTGCGTTACCGGCGTGCGGGCGAAAACGAGCGTAGCGTCACGTGTGGTCAGTGGGCCAATCAGAGCAATGCAGAAGCACATGTTAGTTGCCTAAAGTGTTCACGCCTCCAGGAGAGGTGCTTTTGGCCGACGGCTAGGCTAGCTGGTCCCTATCCTCTTCCATTCACTTGTGCTAAGCTAGGCTAGCCTGCAGCCGGATAGCTTTCTATTAGGGATATCCAATATTATCGGCCTACCGATATTATCGGCCGATGTCGGGCATTAAAATGTGATATCGGAAAATATCGGTATCGATTTAAAAAAAAATTATTTTTATTTTATTTTTTTTACATTTCTATAACCTTTATTTACCCAGGGCAAGCAAGTAAGAACAAATTCTGATTTTATTTATTGTCAAAAGTATACATAATGTTGTGTTAATTCCACAACAAGAGATATGTAATGTTTAATTACCTGAAATTATAAAAAAAATATAAAAAAGAACCCGTGCATATATCGGTATCGGTTGATATCGGTTGATATCGGTTGATATCGGTATCGGAAATTAAGAGTTGGACAATATCGGTATATCGGTATCGGTAAAAAAGCCAATATTGAGCATCCCTACTTTCTATACTGAGCGGACAGAGAGGAAATTGATATCTATCTTTTTGTCTGACTCTGGAAAAGACAGTAAGAACATTTCCCAGATTATACTGTTCTTGTAAAATAGAAGATTGGAGAAAGAGAGAGAGGAGAGAAAGAGAGCATGTTTGTGCATGTTTGTGCATGCATGTGTGTGTGTGTGTGTATATGTGTGTGTGTGTATATGTGTGTGTGTGTATCTGTGTGTGTGTGTGTCACACAGTTTGCATTCGCACTCACTGAACATGAGAATTCAGAGAGATATAGACAGAGAGAGGGAGATAGCGAGAGATAGAGAGGAGAGAGGGAGAGAGAGAGAGAGAGCGGAGGCAAGAGAGAGAGAGAGAGAGAGAGAGAGAGAGAGAGAGAGAGAGAGAGAGAGAGGAAGAGAAAGAGCGAGCGCAAGAGAGAGAGAGAGAGAGAGAGAGAGAGAGAGAGAGAGAGAGAGAGAGAGAGAGAGAGAGAGACAGAGAGAGAGAGAGAGAGAGAGAGAGAGGAGGGGAATGAGGGAACACATAACGACAGCCTTCTCTCCACGGTGTACCTATGGCGGCATCTCGAGGGTTAACTGTTAACATCTGGTGAGCATTAAAACACCACAGCAGCTCCCCCTCACACCCTCACACCCTCACACCTGCAGGAAGCCTCGTCTTCTGCCACCTCACGGCACCACGGCACTCAAAGGCCGTGTCTTAAGAGCATCGCAAGTGGGTGTGAGGAGCGTGGATACGACCGAGTCGCCCCCTCAGACTCACACAGACGCCGATATCTCACCGACTGACACACACACACACACACACACACACACACACACACACACACACACACACACACACACACACACACACACACACACACACACACACACACACACACACACACACACACCACACACACACACACACACACAGTGAAGCTCTGTTGGGTAAAGTCGCTGTGTCCAACGAGAATTATACTACATAGAAGGATGAGGTGTGTCTGTGTGTGTGTCCGCACGCACACGCATGCCCGCACACACACACACACACACACACACATATGCACACACGCACACACACACACTAGGGGTGTAACGGTACATAAAAACCACAGTTCGGTACGTACCTGGGTTTTGAAGTCACGGTTCGGTACGGGTTTTTCGGGTACAGTGGGGGAAAGTTTGGATTTCCATGTTTCCACTCAGGGGTGATGTAGTGTGCAGTGACTAATTGTACTTGTCAGGGCTGTGTCAACGAATATTCTATAGTGAAATTAATAATCGACTTGTAATTAAAATAAAAAAAATAATAATAATGATATTAGATTGTGAAAAAAAGACAGCCCCTGGTGGCGCGGTGTTAGTGGTTAACGATACCGTTGTATTGTTCGGGTACACAGCCGTTCGGTACGGTACACACTGAAACTTGTTCGGTTCGGTACAGATACGTGTACCTTTACACCCCTAACACACACACACGCACACACAGGCGCGAGTGCGCGCGCGCAGCACACACCTGGTATTGAGAAAAGACAGACGTAATGTCAGATTGACCAAATGTCAGAATGACATCTG
>NW_028171022.1:88205-148205 GCF_963971535.1 Notolepis coatsorum | reverse complement strand
TCCACCTTTGTATTTAAACATGGGATCCATTTTTGTATTTAAACATGGTAAATCATCCACCTCTGTACTTAAACATGGAATTAAACATAGGATCCATTTCAGTATTTAGACATGGACTCTAATCAGGTATTTAAACCTGGATTCTACTCCTCCCATATTTAAACCTAGAGTATCATCCTCCTGCCTTTAAGCAGTGTAGCCACCCTCCATCAGTATTTAAACATGGAGTACCCTCCTTCAGCATTTAAGCAGTTAGACACCCTCCTTCAGTATTTAAACGTGGAGTACCCTCCTTCAGTATTTAAGCAATTTTCCCACAAACCATACTTTGTATTTGTCGTGGCCTTCAATACTCTACTGCAGTGGTTCCCAACCTTTTTCCCCCCAGGGACCCCCAAACATCTCTGATGAAATTCGCGGACCCCCTCCTAATAAGATACCATAAAATACTTTTTTTTTTTTCATTTTAATAACAAACTGCTTATACACAGGCATATGCATCACAATTAGACCCACTATGCTTCTTTGACGTGTGCCTTCAATCAACAAATCTCATCTTGCACCATATGCATTTCAAAATGTTTGGCCAATATTCAAATGCTGTATTCATCCTCTCAAATCAGGCCCTAATGGTGAACGGTTTGCATTTATGTTGAATGAAGTAAGAATCCACTGCAGTAAAAATATCCTCACCTCGAGTGGTGGTAGTAAGGTTGACTGACATGAGAATGTCCTGCTTCAGATCCTCATTTTCAATATATTGCACATAAACGATGAGCACAGCCTCGTTTGCGACAGTTGTAGTTTCATCAAGTTGTATGGCAAATGGACCCTTTCTAAGCTTTTCTGACAGCAGCTGCTCGCAATCACTTGACATCTTATCAATTCGGTCTTTCACTACATTGTTCGAGAGTGGTACTGATTTTAGTTTATCCGCCACCTGTGGGCCGCACAGTTTCTAAACCATTTTGATGCAGGCTGGTTTGATGAGCTGCTCGCCAATATTGTGCGGTTTCTTTGCTTTTGCAATTAAAAGCGAACACTCAAAGGAGGCTTCGGTAGCCTTCTGTAAATCACTGCCACCCCTGCTCCACGCTACTCTAACATCAACAGGCTTGTTCGCCTTGAGAGACTGTTCTTTCCTCCGAAAAAAGTCTGGATCCTTCCCAACGGTTTCTGGGTGCTTAGACGCCTGATGTCTCTTCAGCTTGCTGGGCTTCAGGCTCGAGTTTGCCAACTTTTCTCCACAAATCACACACTCAGGTCGTTTGTCTGGTCCCTCAGTGAAGCCCATGGTGATGTAATTTTCGCGATTGCTGTAGGTCCTAACTTTTTTTGCAGATGAGCTGGCGTCATCTCCTTTTCGTTTGTCACACATTTTCGCCTCTGGCGGCTGACTGCAGACGAGCCGAGAAAGTTAACTAGCGTGCTAGGCTAGCTACAGAAAGTGATACAGTCAACTGATTCGCGTTTTAGCGGCTACCCGGTAGCCTACTGTTAACGTTCAAAAATCATGTCTAGATGTTTATTTATTTATCTTTATTTTGTATTGTAGTGGAGAGACTATTCATGCTTCTGATGATAAAAAAATAATTAAAAAAAAAAAAAAAAAAAAAAAAAAAAAAAATAATCTCGTGCCATGTCTGAATATCGTGACTGACCGTCACATCATTATTATCATTACACTTGTCGTTGTCATTACACTCCGTTTGCAGATAATATATTCTCTGGTACATCTCTATGTCAAACCGTGTACCATCAGGTTCTACAAGAACATGCCATCTTGCCATCTTGCCATCTTGTCCGTAGCCGCCATTTTGTCCGTAGCCGCCATTTTGTCCGTGGCCTCCGTCTCGTCCATGGCCGCCGTCTCGTCCATGGCCGCTATCTTGCCCATGCACGTATCGCGCGCTCTGGTCGTGTTTCTTCATGCACGCTCTGTCTGTGTGCCCTGTGGATTTGCAGAAGCTACACCAGACAGTCTTTGTGCAGTCGCTTCTCTGATGGCCTTTCTCTCCGCATCGCCAACACGCCAGTTCCGCCGTGGGCCTGGTCTTCTCCCTTGGCGTCGCTCGGGCCTTCAGCACCCTCTCTCCCGCCTCTGCGGCGGCTGGGTGGGTATCTTCTGAGGCCTCGAAGTTTCTTAACTTGGCCTTGAACTGTCCCAGCGTCATGTCCGTTGAACCGTGTGTTACCAGGAGTGTGAACGGTTTGTACAGCTCCGGTAGTCCTCTCATCATCATCGCCATCATTAGCCCATCACTTGGTGCTTCTCCTGCACTCCTCAATGGCGTCGTGATCTGCTCCGCTCTGTTGACGTATTCGGTCACAGTCTCGGTGTGCCCCTTCCTCAGGGCCGTCAGTACTATGTAGAGGGCCACAACTCGGGGTCTTCCTCGCCCGATGTACTGCTCTCTCAACACCTCCAGGCTTTCTCGGCCTTTGTCTTTAGTGTCGCGGAATATCAGCCCCAAGCTGGTGTCGTCGAGCAGTGGCGCTAACTCACAGTACGCGTCTGCATTACGCTGGTCGTCCAGGGCTTGCTCTTCCGCCGTCAGGTCTCCTGTGGGGGCCGCCAGGATCGTCTCCTTCAGTCCCGCACCGTGCATGCAGCATAGCATGCGCTCTTCCCAGAGCTCGTAGTCCTCTGCTTTTCCATTGAATGAGGGCCATTTGCTCCTTCCCTTGGTTTCCATCTTCTTCATTGATGGTAGGCGTAGCTTAAGCTCTTGTTGGCCTAGCGTCTAGCCATGCGGTGCTCCCGGCGGTAACCTAGCCTATACTTTAGCTAAGCTTGCTACTAGGGGTGTAACGGTACACAAAATCCACGGTTCGGTACGTACCTCGGTTTTGAAGTCACGGTTCGGTATTATTTTCGGTACAGTCAAAAAAAATTGCTTTTCATTTATCTATTTATTTATTTAACTGTATTAAACAATATAAAACGAATTGGCCATAATTTACTGAGCAAACTAATGCTTACTGCTGTAACCTACTAATACCACTTAATGTAAATCTGAAGATTATTATATAGCAGATGCCTTGGACAACTGTAGCATGTGCTTGTTTATACAGAGCCCCTTTCATGAGCAAGCCCTGCTTGAATACAGGGGCAGGGCTTGCTACAGTCACGAAAGGGGCTAGTTTATACAGAGCTGGTATGACTTGCTGGCTGAAATACGGACGAGAGGGAACTAGGTAGCGGGGCTCTATTACTTTTAACATGTGCTTAAACCCTGTGTTCTCGACAACAGAGTATGGTTGCAGATCTGCTGCTATAAAAACACATATGGCGTTTGTTATTGCTTTGGCCCGGTCTGAATTAATAGCGAGATGCTGCTTGAATGCCACCGGGAGCTGGGTTTGCTTCTTCGGTGTACCAGTGATATTCACATTAGGGTGATGCCGTTTCAAATGTGTGATAAAGTTCGCAATAAAGTTGAACAATGCCGGCAACGTAGCCCCTTTCGTGACTGTGATGCAAGGCTTGCATCACAAGTGTGCATCACAGTCACGAAAGGGGCTAGCCGGCACGTAGCTTTAGTGCGATCCACCTGTCTTTGTCCATTACTGTGGTTAACTGGGAATCCGAAATGATCCCAAACGGGAGACTTGAATGTTGTGGGAGCATCTTCTAGCTCTGGCTGGTCAGTTAGTATTGACTCGCCATACTAAGGCTAATATGCTATGCTGAATTACAGCTCTCGTTCAGTGTGGCTGCGCGCTGCGTGGGATGAACAAACAACATCCGGTTAGTTGTGCACGTTATATTAGGGCCGGGGGGGGGTTTAAGTTCCGCAAAAAAAGGTTCCATACCGTTGCAATCGTTCGGTGCACAGCGCGTACTGTACCGGAGGACCACATTGAGGTGGTACAGTACATATCCGCGTACCGTTACACCCATTCAAGCTAAGCTAGGCTAACGGTCCAGGCGTTCCACTGCATGCAGAGAGAACAAAAAGGTATGTATCTTCTTGTCTAACTCCAGGGAAGATGTTAAATAAGCTAATTTCCCAAAATGTTGGAGTGTTCCTTTAAGAGTAACTTTAAGCGTTAGCCTTTTTCTTTCTATAATGAGATAATGTGTGTCTCATACGTGCTCAGTCTGAATAGGCCCCTGGCGAGAACGTTGGTCTTTGTCTCCAGCAACACACAAGTCAAGTACTGTACCTCCTCATGCCAGGTGTCCCACAGTCTGTATCAATCACCAATCAATACATCCTCATGTCACTCTCCAATCAATGCTGCTCTGTGAGGCTTTTACCCGGAGCTATGTGGCATATTTTGATATTGTCTGTCTCTTTGTCATATAGAGTGGGGAGAGAGAGAGAGAGAGAGAGAGAGAGAGAGAGTGAGAGAGAAGGAGAAGAGAGAGACAGAAAGAGAGACAGAGAGAGAGAGAGAGAGAGAGAGAGAGGGAGAGAGGGAGAGAGAGAGAGAGAGGCTGCGAGGTGGAGGACGGGAGGGGAGGATCGAAGGCGGATCGTTTTCCTCTCTCTCCTTCCGTCAATCACCGTTCCACGGAGCTTTGTCTCGGCTTATTGATTAGGCATTGTGTGTCCCTTCCATTTTAAACAACCCTGCTTATGGTTCATCACCTCCAGCCATGCTCCATCTACAGTGGGGGGGGGGGGGAGAGAGAGAGAGAGAGAGAGAGAGAGAGAGAGAGAGAGAGAGAGAGAGAGAGAGAGAGAGAGAGAGAGAGAGAGAGAGAGATAGAGAGAGAGAGAAAAGCTCACTTCTGAGAGCCGACGGCCCCAGATATAAGTGTTCTCTGCTGAAAGGAGGTTGATGACTGAGTCAGATGTGAACAGGCTCAGCTGACACTCTGCAGCAGGAGACCGTCGTGTCACACACCCTGCGAGAGGCAGGAAGCAGGAAGTCACACGCCCCGCGAGAGGCAGGAAGTCACACGCCCCGCGAGAGGCAGGAAGCAGGAAGTCACACGCCCCGTGAGAGGCAGGAAGCAGGAAGTCACACGCCCCGCGAGAGGCAGGAAGCAGGAAGTCACACGGCCCGCGAGAGGCAGGAAGCAGGAAGTCACACGCCCCGCGAGAGACAGGAAGCAGGAAGTCACACGCCCCGCGAGAGACAGGAAGCAGGAAGTCACACGGCCCGCGAGAGGCAGGAAGCAGGAAGTCACACGGCCTGCGAGAGGCAGGAAGTCACACGCCCCGCGAGAGGCAGGAAGCAGGAAGTCACACGCCCCGCGAGAGACAGGAAGCAGGACGTCACACGCCCCACGAGAGGCAGGAAGCAGGAAGTCACACGCCCCGTGAGAGGCAGGAAGCAGGAAGTCACACGCCCCGCGAGAGGCAGGAAGCAGGAAGTCACACGCCCGCAAGAGGCAGGAAGCAGGAAGTCACACGCCCCACGAGAGGAAGGGAGCAGGAAGCAGGAAGGTATGCAGTGTGTAGTGTGTATGTGTGTGTGTGTGTGTGTGTGTGTGTGTGTGTGTGTGTGTGTGTGTGTGTGTGTGTGTGTGTGTGTGTGTGTGTGTGTGTGTGTGTGTGTGTGTGTGTGTGTGTGTGTGTGTGTGTGTGTGTGTGTGTGTGTGTGTGTGTGTTAACATGTGTATTAATATGTTTAAAGATGTGTGTCGTGAGCTCTGATGATTATGGTTCAATCTATGTTGAGAGTTATGATATGATGGAGCTGTTTTCAGATCCCATAGAGGAAAACTAATAGAAACAAAAAAGTTTTACCTGATGTTTTAAAAAAATAGAGCAATATTATATGAATGAATGATTTATATTGTTTTCTTTCATCAAAAAAGGTCAGCTGTGACCTTATAATTCCAGCCTCATGACATGAGTGTGTGTCTGTGTGTCTGTGCGTGTTTGCGTGTGTGTGTGTGTGTGTGTGTGTGTGTGTGTGTGTGTGTGTGTGTGTGTGTGTGTGTGTGTGTGTGTGTGTGTGTGTGTGTGTGTGTGTGTGTGTGTGTGTGTGTGTGTGTGTGTGTGTGTGTGCGTGCGTGTGCGTGTGCATATGAGAATAGGTGGGTGGGAGAATACATGGGTTTCCAGGGTGTAATTGTAAATGTAATTGTTTCTTCATGTGATCGTGACACAGACAACCTTGTGGTCTTCATGTGACTATAAACTATAAAGTATAAACTATAAACACCTTTCTGAATCTGCTGAAAAAGCTGAACCCGGTTGGAAATACGACAGGTACCAGCCAGCAAATCATATACCTCCATCTGTGTGTGTGTGTGCGTGTGTGCGTGTGCGTGTGCGTGTGTGTGTGTGTGTGTGTGTGTGTGTGTGTGTGTGTGTGTGTGTGTGTGTGTGTGTGCGTGTGTGCGTGCGTGTGTGTGTGTGCGTGTGTGCGTGCGTGCGTGTGTGTGTGTGCGTGCGTGTGTGTGAAATGTGCTGACCAAAACACATGGCACAAAACACATTTTATTGCAGTAAAAAAGTAAAATTCTTAAAGGAATAGTTCACTCTTTTTTTAAGAAGCATGGCGCACACCAAGCATGTTTCTGAAAAGAAACATGTAATAATGAATAAATCACACACTTTACAGTTGCACTTTACAGTGCTCAGCAAACGCATGCTTTCTGAGGTGGACTGAGAAAAACAAATCAGACAGGCTTCCAATCCAAACCCTTATCAGATATACTGTACAATCTCACATATGAGATTAGACTTTTGAGATCTGAGCATTCTAACGGTGATGTCATTATGGCTACTGGCCACTGAAACCTCTGGAGGGGTAGAATTCTAAGAAAACATACTTAAAAAAAAAAAAAATTGTATACCTCAAATGGTTAAAAAAGGTGGACTCTCCCTTTAACACCATGTGTGACAATTGTACAAAACACAAGACAGATTGCATAGAACGGCGGTCCCACATAAGGTTAGCTCAATCTTAATAAATTAATTAATTAATTAATTAATTAATTAATTAATGAAATACATCTCAGACCGTGAATCTACATTTTATCCCCTCAGCCTTGTTGGATTATATGATGTCGCTGGTGTCCTGTGTTCCTTCTGCCTGTTCATGTACCTTGTCTAGACTTGTACATGATGGTGTCCTTAATTTGTATTTTCATGACACATTGCATCCTTTGTTTTTGTCATTGCATTTGTTTGTCATCCCCGACCTGTCCATGGTCCTGAAGTTAGGCACCCCAGCGAAAACCTACACAAATAGTGCAGAGCAATACGTTATATTTCGTTATAGCTTACGCTTTGCTCTATTGGAACTGTCCCTTTAATCATATCCTATATGAAAGCTTTCACCTCGTGTACCTGCCCACATCTGCCTGACCACTCCCACATCCGCTCCTATAAAGCGGGGTCATGGCCATACAACAGCTCCTTCCCTACTTTCACCGCCAGAGCCCGTGTCATAGCACTGCTTTCAGTTTAGTGATAAAGTAGTTCGTTTAGTTATAGGAGCTGTGTTGGCATTTTCTTTTGTTTCTCCCTCTCTCACTAATTTACGGGAGAAGGAAAGGATAATGTCGTCGCCACCGGAGGAGAGTCTAGAAGATGATGATCATTCTGACCTCCACCGACGCTTCGCATTGGGGCACGTGTCGCTGAGCAGTTCCCCCGCTGGCGTTGTCTCCGGCTCTGCAGCTGGATACTGTGCCTCGAGAGGCGGTCGGCTGTGTGAGAGCTGACGGTCTCTCTGGGCGGGTGATGTTTTGCAACGCGAGCCTCAGGTGTGTCAGTTGTGAGGGGTCAACTGCGCAGCTTGCGTAAGGTCGGCTCCAAGCGAGAACCCCTTGGTTGCCTCTTCATAGCGGTGGAGGGGGTTCTAGTTTGATGCCCCACGATGAAACAGTGCTCCTCCTCAGAGAGGTCGTGGCTTTGTTTTCCTGGGGTCCTTTTCCAAACTCCTCCAAACTCCCACAAATGATGGCGTAGTCGGAAAAATGAACTTGGTGTTATTTAATTTGCCGGCCTCCCACGGTGCAGAGGTGACATTAGTTTACAAAAAGTGACAATCAAAATAACAAAGAAATACACTATAGTACCTGGAATATCAAATGAGTTCCACAATAACTTAATTTGATAAACAGACAAACAAAACTCTTACAGCCCTTCCCTCAGTTACCTTCACTGTAACAGAGCAGGGAAGAACACACTTCCTTGGGCGGGCAGGCAGCCCTCATGAACACCTGGACCCCTCCCCCTCCACAGGTGCCACACATTATTAATTAACAAGACTAAACAGGTGCTACACATCAATTAATTAGCCGTTTCCGACACACATGATACCAAACAACAATAATCCCAATAAATAAATACATAAATATAACCCAATAAATAAATGTATGTATGAATGTACAGTATATATGTATGTATGATAAGATTAATGAATATGTATGTATGTTTGATAATGTATATGAAGGTATAGAATAGAATAGAATAGAATAGAATAGAATAGAATAGAAATACTTTTATTATCCAGAGGGAAATTTGACACTGCAAATGGCTCAACATTAAACATTTAGACAGAACAGGTCACGAATAAGAATAACAAAACCAGTCAAATTGCCTAAGAATAAGAATAAGAATAGAATAAAATAAAATAAAAATAGAATAAAATATAAGAATAGAATAGAATGTATTCCCTACTATAAGCCAAACGGTGAAGTACAATTACACAAAATTCCAAGATAAGATCAAATACGACTTTGACAGGTGGTCCAAACTTAAAAACTCAGTACAGGCACGAGTATCAATAGTTAAGATGGATGTTTTACCTAGAATCTACTTCATTAGCTCAATGTTACAGTTACCCCCTCCTGATGGTTACTGGAAAAAATTACACTCCACCGCATATAAATTTATTTGGAATAACAAACCTCCACGAATAAAAAGATCCACCGCACAGAGAAACAAAGCCAATTTTTTTTTTTTTTTTTAAGTTTCAAGTTTCTTTAATAGTTGTCATACAGAAGTACAGAATACTTTCATACAAAATGCTTCTTACTGTTACGCTCCAGAGACTGTGCTAGACAAGATAGTATCAAATAACATAGTATAGCATGTAATTTAGAAGTAGAAAATGAGGTCACAGTGTTCAGTATAGACATATGTACAATGTTCGATGCAGAATAGACGTAACTGAGTTACCATATAATATACAATACTATGCAGTGTACTAATGTACAGTACTATATAGTGCAAAGCAGAAATGGGATGAGGTACAATTTAGGTACAATTTACAGTAAGGTGTACGAGTTGTAGTGCAATCCTTCATCAATAAATATAAAGTGTGGGGAGTGGGTGCTACAGTGTGTTTGTTTAAAGTGAGTGTGTGCTGTAAAGTGTGTGGAGTGGGTGCTACAGTGTGTTTGTTTAAAGTGAGTGTGTGCGTGTGGGTGTGTGTGCTATGTGCGTTTGATGGTTGTTGTTGTGTAGTGTTCATTGTTCGTTTAGCAGCCTGATGGCCTGGGGATAGAAGCTTCTTCTGAGTGTTTCTGTGCTCGCCTTGAGACTCCGGTATCGCTTGCCTGACCGCAGCAGTTCAAAGAGGCAGTTGTTCGGGTGACTGGAGTCCTTAATGATTCTCTTAGCCTTGCCCCTGCAACGCTTGTTGTAAATGTTCTGGAGGGTGGGGAGCCCCCCTCCAATTGTGCGTTCGGCTGAACGTGTCACTCTTTGTAGTCTGCTTCGGTCTTGTGCAGTGCTATTCCCAAACCAGGAGGTGATGTTGCCAGTCAGGATGCTCTCTATTGTACATGAGTAGAAGTTCTTAAGGATCTTCTGACTGACTTGGAACTTCCTTAGGCGCCTGAGGAAGTAGAGGCGTTGTCGTGCCTTCTTCACAACACTGTCAATGTGTGTGGTCCATGTCAAGTCCTCGGATATGTAGGCTCCGAGGTACTTAAAGCTGTTGACTCTCTCAACCGGTGCCCCGTCGATGCTGAGGGGGCTGTAGTCCTTGACCCCCGACCTCCTGAAGTCCACAATCATCTCCTTTGTTTTGCTGACGTTCAGGGAGAGGCTGTTTTCCTGGCACCATCCCGCCAGGACCTTGACCTCTTCCAGGTAGGCCCTCTCATCGTTGGCAGAGATCAGGCCCACCACCACTGTGTCGTCAGCAAATTTGATGATTGTATTGCTACTCTGCTGAGCCACACAGTCGTGTGTGTACAGGGAGTAGAGGAGGGGACTCAGAACACAGCCCTGGGGGGCCCCTATGTTGAGGGTGATGGATGAGGAGGTGCAGTTGCCTGCTCTCACCACCTGGGGTCTGCCCGTCAGGAAGTCCAAGACCCACTGGCAGAGGTCATAGTTCAGGCCCAGGTCCCTGAGCTTGGCTATGAGTATGGAGGGGACTATGGTATTGAATGCCGAGCTGTAGTCGATGAATAGCATTCTCACATAGTTCCCCTGCCTCTTGTCCAGGTGTGATGCTGCTGTGTGCAGCACATGGGCTATGGCGTCCTCCGTGGACCTGTTGGGGCGGTATGCAAATTGCAGGGGGTCCATGTTAATGGGGACGGAGGTTTGGCATTTCCAGACTTTTACCACTATTTTAAAGGGTACTCTTTAAGACCACTGACAACCTGGTTTGACTCCCAAGCATCTGTATTCTGGAGAAACTTAGAAGAAAATATAGTAGCACCACATAGACTGCAGGACATAGTATACACCATATTATCAATTAAGCAATGCGAATTGAAATTTGGCCCCCTTATTACACATGTGATCCGGAAAATGCGTGAAACACAAAAAAAATATTCTAACCAACATAAATGGCATAGCCATACTTCCCTATTCAATAACAATGCACTCCTTATTGGAAAACGACCTATAAGATACCCCAAATGGGAAAAGCAGGGCATACACACATTGGGAGATGTTTTCAACAAACAGGGTTTTTGTAGCTATCAAGATATACATAAAAAATGTAACCTCACCAGTTCCACATATTATTTTTACGCACAGTTATTGGATTGTTTGAAGGCTCATGGAGTCCCATTAAAGATACCAATTGAGCACCACAGATATCACAAATTCTTCTATGAAAGAGAGACATCGAGAGGCTTCGTATCTGATTTCTATCATCACTTACTAACGTCTTCGTATGGAATCCTCCCCCTAGACTCAGTCTGGAGGAGGGATATACCAGACTTGGAAATAGATTTTGATTGGCAAGAAGTCTGGGCAAACGTTCGAATTGCGTCACGTAACCCGGACCATCAACAAATTAATCTTAATTATATTCATAGGACATACCTGACTCCTATAAGATTGAACAGAATGGGACTTAAACAAGATTCCCTATGTTCCTTATGTACAAATGGAGATGAGGGTACATTTATGCACATGTATTGGGATTGCCCACCGGTTAAGATATTCTGGGAAGAAGTGTCCCAGCAATTATCAGAATTCTTATTTCTGAACATACCTGTACATCCCTCTGTATTGCTGTTGAATGATGTTTTTCAGTTTGCAGCCCCTATACAGCTAAAGAGACTAGTTTTATCCGGTCTCACAGCTGCTAAAAAGCTGATAGCATCACGATGGTTTCAACCAGAAAAAATGTGGCGGAAGGTATGGGTTCTTACCTATCTCGATGTGATTTATCTAGAGATATCTACAGCAAGAATTTTAGGTGTCAGTGAAACCAACATTGCAATCTGGTTAGAAGTGGTGGAGAGAATAAAAGCTAGCATATGAATTGTAGTGCCTGGTTAGAAACAAATGAAGATGGATGGATTATCCAAGTTGGGGTCCGGGGGGGGAGAGGGAGCAAGAGCATATTATGTATGTATTGTATTGGATTGCAAGTATTAGGTATATATATCCCGTAAACTACATTTATATTTATTTGAAATGTATAATCCTGTGATTTGCTTAGGATATTTACTGTTAATGCTTGTGTGTCTGTTATGTTTAAAAAAATAATTAAAAAGATAATAACCTTCAAAAAAATAAAAAAAAAATAAAATGAACTTAGTTAACAATACATCTTTTAATAATACCTTATTAATATTTGCCAAACTGTATGGTACCCTGTAAAGTTCCTCTAGCCATTTTTTATACATATATACAACTATATACCTACATATGCACATATATACATTCATATATACATGCATACACATACATACTGCCAGTTATCAAACCCCTTCTTCATCTCTGTACCTCTGTAAAACCATTTGACTGTATTTTATATGATATATGATGATGATGATGATGATGATGATGATGATGATGATGATGATGATGATGATGATGACAATGATGGTGATAACGAAGAAGAAGAAAGTGATTTTCATAGTTTCTTCTTCTTCTTCTTCTTCTTCTTCTTCTTCTTCATCATCATCATCATCATCATCATCATCACCACCATCACCACCCACTGGCATCAGCAGCCTCCCTCTGTTTATCCCTGTGTCTGCTAGTGCTGGGTGCTCAGTGTCCACAGCAGAGTTACAAGTGGTGCCGTGACATGCTGTGATCAGTGCTTTCAGCTGCTACGCCCCAAAACTGTGGAACTCTCTCCTGCAGGTCATTAGGACAGCAGACTCAGTTGGAACTTTTTAAAACCAGGTCAAAACTTACCTTTTTAAACTAGCTTTTAAATTAATTATTATCTTTATTTTATTGTCTTATTTTTCTTTATTTCTATTATTTGTACTTTGTATCATTATTTTATGTGGTATAATTTTATTTGTTATTTATTAATGTCTTATTTTACTCTTATAATTTTTTTTCTTATTGTTTACTATCTAATTTAGCTATTTTATTATTTTAACAATTTAATTTTTCTGTCTTTATTATTATTGTATTTGTAATTTTTTTACTGTCTTATGTTATTGTCTTACTTATTTACTTACTTTATTTACTTACTTATTTAGCTATTTTTACTATCTTATCTGTGAGGATTGGTTCTTTCCCCACCACAGGCTTCTTAAGGTACTGTGATGATTGGTCCGTTCCCCGCCACACGCTCCGTTCCTTTAAGGTACTGTGAGGATTCTGTGATGATTGGTCCGTTGCCGAACGCACACTTCTAAGTCAAGTATCAATTACCATCACGCACCTGATGTGTGTTCTAATCAGCGCCCCAGAGGCTTCATATACTCTGACCTTCTGTCATTCGATGCCGGGTCGGTACTACTGTTCTGGAATACAACTGCATATACCTGCTTTTCCCTGTCGCTGTTCCTGGTCTACTTTCTCTCCAGGACCTTTCTGTGGAGAACCGCTGTGGAGAACCTGGTTCCCCGTTTGGAGCTGCACCTCGTTTTCTGCCCGCTTTACGCGTTGCGCTTTGGTGAGTTTTTGGAAACAGTTCTTTTTGGATTATCAGTTTTTTGTGTGTTTGGATAACACTGAAGAAATACCGTTTTTGTTTTGTACTGGACTCAGCTAATTTGTGTGTTAGGATAACACTGAAGAATACCGTTTTGTTTTGCACTGGACTCAGCTAATTTGTGTGTTAGAATTACACTGAAGAATACCGTGTTGTTTTTGCACTGGACTCAGCTAACTTGGGTGTGGTACACCGAAGATCAAGTCACTTGTGATTTATACTGGACTCAGTGACCTCTCTGCCTCTGTGTGTTCGTTGGGCTGTTTCTGATATCTCTCTCTCCGTTTTCCACCGTGAGTGAAAGCTGGGAGTATCTGCAGAGCCGCTACAACGTCACATGCCAATTCCCCACCACTATCTACTGGGAGTATCTGCAGAGCCGCTACAACGTCACTTGCCAAATCCCCGTTTGTTTGATTACTGTACCTCATCCATCTTTTGACTCTGTAAATAAATACGCCCTAGCTTTTGGCTAACTCTGAACTTCCTGTCTGTGCCGTTGCGTTTGAGGTCGGTTACAAACCATAACATTATCTAGTTGTTTTATTCCCGTATCATTTTAATGTCTTTATTATTTAATACATTTTTTTTTTTTAAGTTGTATCCTTTTGTTTTGTTTTTTGTGTAAAGCACTTTGAGCTGCAATCTGTATGATTGGTGCTATATAAATAAAGTTATTATTATTTATAATTTTTATTTATTTTAAGACTTTAAAGAATGTCATGTTTTAGACATGTCTATATTATTCAAATGAGAACTAAATATATTATACTTTATTATATTACAGTATATTATTGGCCATTCACACGTCTTTATTGGCAACAATCCACGGTCCTGGGCTCAGGACCCGCCCACAACCGAATCACATAACCCTCCCCGGCTCACTCCGGGAGAAAACAAGATCGCGGACAACAAATGGTTATGTTGAAAGCACCATAACGACTAAATATGAAGCGATTCTGTCAAGGGTTATGTGTTAGTCCTTTAAACAATGTTGGATGATGTAATTGATGGGTCTTGAGTCAATCTAGAACAAAAGAAAAATCGCGGTTTGATTGATAGATTAATTGATTGATTTAAATTTCTACTTCCTTCTTTCTACTGACTGCAGCGTTCTCTCTCACACTGTCCGACGCTGGCGTACCCACAAACACACACACACACATACACACACACACACACACACACACACACACACACATACACGCACGCACGCACGCACACACACACACACACTGTGACACACACACACACACACACACACACACACACACACACACACACACTCCTGTCTGCAACAGCGGGGGAGTCAGACTGAGAGAGAAGCAGCGCTGTTTTAAGTGAGCATGGTCTATTGAATTGATTGATTGGTTGATTGCTAATTTTATTACTGTACCCCTGGTTTCCAACTGGTTAAGTTTAGGCTAAAAGAAATAAATAAAAAAATAGGGCGAAGAAAACGTTTTTTTCCTATAGGGCAAAGAAAACGTTTTAATTTGTTTTACCTACTTTATATAGAAGCATCTAAGAATGAAGTTCTATGGAAAGTAGGTCTGCATTCCCTTAACAATTGTGTGTATTGAGCCGTACTGTATTGTACCCATTCTGCATCTGGTAATAAAATTTTCAATCAATCATTCCAATAATACACAGTTGGATGTGTTAGTTGGTTGGATGCACTTCAAGCTGCTTCCACATGAGGCAACTTCTCTCAATCATTCCAATAATACACAGTTGGATGTGTTAGTTTGGTTGGATGCACTTCAAGCTGCTTCCACATGGAGGCAACTTGTCTTTTTTGTAGTTGTGGGAACTACTTTTTCTGGCGGATGGTTTTTTCAATAAATCTTCGATTAATGTGTGTTTATTGTATAGAAATAAGGTTGGATGAATCTGGCAGTTGTATAAAAGCTTTACACCACGTGCAGTCGTGGTTTGTGACCAATAAACCATGCCTAGGGGGGTCTAACGACCACCCCTAGGCATGGTTTATTGGTCACAAACCACTCCTGCGTGTGATGTAATGCTTAATTACATTATATGATATTATATTATATGATACATAATATTTATATTATTCAAATGGGCCTCAAACATGTTCCATTATGATGTCACAGTATGATGTTCCGTTGTGATGTCACAGTATGATGTCATAATCAAACATTCTAGAACATTTGTGTATCTATTCAACAATTCAACAATTATTCTGTAGATACAATAAAAAAATCACCACATGGAAAAGGAAACAGGTGCCATGTCCTGTACAATCCTTAATGACCTACGTCTGGAGGGAAGGTTCTGTGATGTGGTTATTAAAGTCAACAGCACTGAGTTTAACGCCCACAAGGCAATCCTGTGTTGCTGCAGCACCTATTTCAGGTACGTTTATCTTGGTTCATGTTAGCTTGGTTAGTAAAAAGATACTATACTGTACTTTTAAATGTATGAATGTCATGATGTCATAACAGAATGTCATGATGTCTATGGCTGACCTTCGAAAAAAATATTGGAATTCGAAGCTTCGGGCTGAGATTCGATTTTAATTCGAAGCTTCGATATAAAAAAAAAGAAAATTATAAATGATTTTATTTTTTAGTATTTTTATTTTATAATTTTTATGTTGTTGGACTTGTACAGCACGTTGTTCAACTTTGTCAGTCCTGTAAAGTTTAAACCTTTTTAAATCTTAGACAAACGAAACACTGCTTTCATGAAATATTGTAAGCCATCATTTGAGGCTTTATAAAAGCAGCACAATGAACACAAATCTGTCAGTGCCGAGTCCGACCTCATCTTAAATAACAAACAGCATTGCTTGTTGTAATTAACAAAGAGAGGCAGAGTTGATTTTGCACAAAAAAATAAATAAAGAATTAAAAAAAAATACATTTATTTTTTAATTTTTTTTTTTTTTTTGACCAAATGTTTTTTATTTTCCCTTTTTTTACATGAAACAAGACAAACAATACAGTAACAGTAATAATCAACGATAAATCACAGGACAATAACAGAAATAATAATAACAATAATGACAGTCCAGTAATTAAATCAGAATGAAAGTAGATTAAAAGACATAAAAATAATAAATACAATACATGGGCTCTTGCTCTCTTCCCCCCCCCCCCCTCAGGACCCCCACTTGGACTATACATCCACTACTTCTTCAACATCAGAAAATTCCAAATGTATATGCGTTCCTTTATCTTTTCCACCACAGCTACCCAGACTGCTGTGCTGGCTTCATTAACACCTAAAATTCGTGCAGTGAATATCTCTAGATAAATCACATCGAGATAGGTGAGAATCCATACTTTCCGGCACATTTTATCCGGTTGTATCCAGGGTGATGCTATCAACTTTTTGGCAGCCGTAAGACCCGCCAAAATGAGTCTCTTTACATGTACAGAGGTCGATAACTGAGAAACATCATTCAACAACAGTACAGAAGGCAGTGTCGGTATGGTCAGAGACAAAAATTCTGATAATTGAGTGGTGACATTTTCCCAGAAAGTCTTGACAGGAGGGCATTCCCAATACATATGCATATATGTACCAATAGCATCGTTTGAACACAAGGAGCATCGAGAGTCCGGTCTGAGACCCATTAGGTGCAATCGTCTAGGGGTCAGGTAAATCCTATGAACAAAGTTAAGATTAATCTGTTGGTGATCTGGGTTGCGTGATGATAGCCGAACATTTTCCCAGACTGCATCCCAATCAAAATCTACTTCCCGGTTTGGGTTATCCTTCCTCCAAATCGAGTCTAGGGGAAGGACCTTATATGAGGACGTAAGTAAGTGGTGATAAAAGTCAGAGACGAAGCCTCTCGATGTCTCCTTGTCATAAAAGAATTTGTGAAATCTGTGGTGCTCAAGTGGAACATCTAATGGGACTCCGTGAGCCTTCAAAGCTGCTCTTATTTGTAAATAGAAGAGATAAGTGGAACTGGTGAGGTCAAATTTGTTGAATATATCTCGATAACTGCAGAGACCATGGTCATCGAAGATATCACCCAATGTGTGTATGTCTTTCTTTTCCCATCCAGGGTATCTGATAGGTTGTTGTTCAATAAGGAGTAAATTGTTATTAAATAGGGGAGAATGTCTGTGCCATTTATGGTGGTTACTTAGTACACGTTTTCTGTGTGTCACGCCATATCCGGATCACATGTGTAATAAGAGGGCCAAATCTTAAGTTGCATTGCTTAATTGATATGTTGGTGTACACTATATCCTGCAGTCTATGTGGTGCCACTATGTTCTCCTCTAATGGTCTCCAGGATACCGCTGCTTGAGAATCAAACCAGGTGATCAGTGGTCTTAAAGAGAACGCTTTAAAGTAATAATTGAAGTCTGGAAAGGCTAAACCCCCGTCGGTTTTATTTCTCTGTGCAGTGGATCTTTTTAATCGTGGACGTTTGTTGTTCCAAATAAATTGATATGCAGCGGAGTGTAGTTTTTGCCAGTAACCAACAGGGGGGGGGGGGGGGGGGGGGGTAACGGCAACATCGAGCTGATGAAGTTAATTCTGGGCAAAACATTCATCTTAACTATTGACGCACTGGCCTGTAATGAGTTTTGAAATTTTGACCACCTGCTAAAGTCATTTGTGATCCTGTCTCGAGTAATTATACTTCACCGTTTGGCTTATAGTGGGGAATATTTCAACTCCAAGACATTTAAAGTGTTCTACCATGGGTATATTTGCTGGGAGGAAGGTAGCCTTCGCTGTCACATTTTTTTAATATATTCGAATTTTATTTTCATATTTGAATCCCATGCCCATCAAACGAAGCTTCGAAGTATTTAAGACAGCCCTACAGAATGTCATGATGTCAAATTGTATGTCATGATGTCATAACAGAATGTCATGATGTCAGAACGGAATCTTCCGTTTTTAAGCATAAAATCTCATCTCAGTATCTCAGTATCATTGCACATTTTGGAACAGGATTGAACAGATCGACTAAACAACGTAGATTGAAGCCTGCATTGTGTAGATAATTAAAATATCACCATATGGAAAAGGAAACAGGCGCCATGTCCTGTACAATCCTTAATGACCTGCGTCTGGAGGGAAGGTTCTGTGATGTGGTTATTAAAGTCAACAGCACTGAGTTTAACCCCACAAGCCATCCTGTGTTGCTGCAGCACCTATTTCATGTACGTTTATCTTGGTTCAGGTTAGCTTGGTTCTGTGAGAATGTGGTCTGGAACACAGCCCAATTGCTGGATACACACAGGAGAGGAGATTGGAGCGTTTCAAGAGTTTTAATGAACAGTGTCAGTGGTACAGGAATTGGAGGGGGAATAGAATGGGGTTAGGTCTTGCTCTTTGTTATGTACCATGAGCTTGATCACTCCTGTGTCACTGTGCATGCAGGTGAGGGCTGATAATTATCTGATTGCTGCTGATTGGATACCTGCTGGCAGGTTAAAGCCAGTCCCTCAGTCACACATGCAGCCTGACGGTTGCTAGAAGAGATTGTGTAAACAGTCTTTTCACGTTCCACCATTTCTTTGATCTTTAGTTTGTACTAGTATTCATTGTTAGAGTAGTCTTTTGGTTTAAACACAGGCATTGGTGTCTGTTTGCACTTATGTTGCGTCCCTTTGAGCCAGGGTCGTAACACTCTTGTCTTGGGGGGCTGCTGAGGCAGCGAGTGGGCAAGTGGTCCTCTTCGGGGACCGGGGAGGTCCAGGCAGGAACGGTCCTTGGGGCACAGGAGAAACAGGTTATGCAAGGCAATACAAAGGGCAGATTCTAGCAGAGCTTTAGGTAGAGACGTCGTACCTGGGTAGTGGTATTTAATACCACGAAGGCTTCTGGTCAGCGTCGAGGGGTAGAAGTAGTCGCCTCATCAGAGGGGGATAGGATGCAGCCGTGAGGAGTGAGATGCCTGGCAGCGTGCGAATCAGGAGGATGAAGTGCAGCTGTGCTAGGTGACGTGAAGTGAAGTGGTGCTGGTCGTATAAGGGTGAATGGAGGGGTGAATGGAGAAAGAGAGGATGAGGAGGAGTGCGTGGAGGATGGAGAGGGGGATGAGAACGTGAGGGAAAAAGGAGGGGGAGTGAAGTATGCCCATGCTGTGATTATAACAGGTTCAGGTTAGCTTGGTAGGGATGGATGTGTCCGTCATCTAGACCAGTGGTCACCAACCCGTCGATCTTGATCGACTGGTCGATCTTTGAGACTGTCCCTGTAGATCTTTTTTTTTTTTTTTTTTTTTAGATCTTACCCTGAGAGTCCACATTACAATTCTACCTTTGTTTTGATGTGAAAAATGATGCTGCACTTAGCACTGACTGCACTTAGCACTGACTGAGAAAGTACACATTACAGGTCTACTTTTGTTTTGATGTGAAAAGTAATGCTGCACTTAGCACTGACTGAGAAAGTACACATTACAGTTCTACTTTATAAAATGCTAATTGTAAATATGTTTGTCAATGTTAATAATATGAGAAAGTCCACATTACAGTTCTACTTTTGTTTTGATGTGAAAAGTGATGCTGCATAAGATGACTGCACTTAGCACTGACTGAGAAAGTACATAATAGTTCTACTTTGATGTTTTAATGTTGGACCAAAGCATTGCATGTAATTAGAATACAGGCAAATAAAAGTCATTTAGTTTAAAGTACAATCTTGGCTGTCTTTTTCTCTCAACGCTTCAATAGGTAGATCTTGCCTTCACCAAAAAAAAAAAAGTGATCTTGGGCTTAAAAAGGTTGGTGACCACTGATCTAGACGCTTCAATAAATTAATTTGATTTGAATAATGTACTTTGACTGGGCTAAGACCCTATACTGTACTTCTCCTGTAGAAAGATACTACACTGTACTTCTACTGTAAACAGATACTATACTGTACTTCTACTGTAAACAGATACTATACTGTACTTCTACTATGAAAATATACTATTCTTCTACTGTGAAAAGATATTATACTGTACTTCTACTATGAAAATATACTATACTTCTACAGTGAAAATATATTAGTACACAGGACAGAATGTTGCTTACTGTTTACTCATCAGATATCTCTATATTCTGTATCCCACAGAAACCTCTTCACTCTAATGGAGTGGAATGACTCAGAGAAAGCAGTCTACAGTATCCCTGGGGTGTCCCCGGGTATGATGCAGCTCATCATAGAGTACGCCTACACACGCTTTGTGCCGGTGACAGCAGAGAACGTGGAAGAGCTTCTGGTGGCTGCAGACCAGCTTCTCGTCACTGGCATAGTAGGAGCGTGCTCTGACTTCCTAGAGGGCCAGCTGTCTCTGGAAAACTGTGTCGGCATCTGGAGGTTTGCGGACATCTACTACTGCCCCGACCTGAGGCGCAAGGCCCATCTCTTCATCGTGTGCCACTTTGAGGAGATGCTGCACATCTCACGGGAGTTTGTGGAGCTGTCCCTGCAGCAACTGGTGGACATCATCGAGAGGGATGATCTGAACGTGAAGAACGAGGAGACGGTGTTCGAGGCCGTCCTCCGTTGGATCGACCACTCCCGTGAGGAGCGTAAAACACACATCCCTTTGCTGCTGCCAAAGGTAACTAATTGTATTACTGTGCATTACATTAAAACAACACTAGGTTCCCTAGTACAGTGGTTCTCAAACATTTGGGTCCAAACAGTTCCCTAGCAACAGAATTCCAGTGAAACCGCCTATAACCGCTGTCTAAGTTGTACTTGTCTCTTCCCAGGTTCGCATGGGCTTGATGAGGCCTGACTACTTCCTGAACAACGTCCAGAACAACCCTGTGGTGAGGGACAGCCACGACTGCAAGGCCCTCATCCTCAGAGTCCTGAACCCCCCTGGCTCCGACAGGCTCCCAAACCCCCTGACCCGCCCACGCCTGCCCCAGGAGATCCTATTGGCCATCGGAGGCTGGAGTGGCAACCGCATGACCATTGCCATGAAGGCTTACGATATCCGAGCCGGTGGATGGATGGACGTGAGCGTTGAGGCGGAGAGTCCCCGGGACGACCACGGCACCGCTTATCTCCACGGTCTGGTCTACTGCATCGGCGGCTTAAACAACCTAGAGTATTTCAGCAGTGTGCGCAGGTTCAACCCTGTCACTCGCAGCTGGCTGCAGGCGGCTCCCATGCACTCACGCCGCAGTCAACTCAGCGTGGTCGCGTTGGGCGGCTGTATCTACGCCATGGGAGGGTTCGACGGACACATGTCACTGAACACCGCCGAGCGCTACGAGCCTGAAACCAACCAGTGGACAGTGATCTCACCCATGCTGGAGCACAGGAGCGGCGCCGGGGCAGCAGCCCTCCATGGCAAGGTGGGTGGAACAGAGGGACACAAGGTGGTAGATGAACACAAGGTGGTAGATGAACACAAGGAACATTAGATCAGAAATCATAAGTGTCTTTATTGCCAAGTAAGCTTGCACATACAAAAAATGTGTCTTAGTCCTTTGGTGCATCAACATTAACAGACAATTGAAGTAGAATGAAATAAAATGGAATATATAAACTAAATTAGAATATTCTTTCTTATAGGCGGTTAGGTGGTCGAGCGGAGATTGCGTTCGTCACCAGCCCCGGAGCTGTGAGCTTGGTTCGCCTGTTCGAATCCAGCTCACAGCTCCGGGGTTGTCACCAGCTTGGCTGGCCGTCTGCACTGATACAATTGGCTGTATCAGAGGGTGGGAGAAGCTGGCGGGGTGGGTCCGGGTCGTTGTAAACAGCCACTCCTACAGTTCGGTCGGGGCGCCTGCTAAGCGCGGATTGGACGTGAGGGGGATAGTGTGGTCCTCCCACACGCTACGCCCTCTCAATGAGAATCCGCGCTGCCAGGTGAAAAGAAGCGGTGATTGGCTGGACGTGTGTCGGAGGAAGCACGTGGTAGCCTCCACTCTCCCAAAATGATCTGACTGTGGGGGGTAAAGCGCAGCGACCAGGAAGGGACTGGGAATTGGCATACGACTAACATTGGGATGGGAGAAAATCGGAGGAAAATGGAGGGGGAAAAAAGACCAATAAAAAAAAATAAAAAATATTCTTTCTTATTACAGGTTTACATCTGTGGTGGCTCCAACGAGGCAGAGATTCTGCTCACAGCTGAGTGCTACAGCCCAGACACCGATCAGTGGACTCTGATCGCCCCCATGAGCAGCAGGCGTGACGAAGTGGGAGTCGCTGCGTACGGAGGACAAGTCTATGTGGTAGGTGCACATGGAGACAAATGCTTTATACTAGATATTTTTATAGATATGTATAATTTGACTTTCAATGCTGCTGTGATGCCCTCATTTCCCTAAGTGGATTAATACAGTGTCTGCCTGCCATAACCACATACTAAAACATTCCTCTCATGTGTCTTGTCCTCAGGTGGGAGGGTCTGATAATGGGTGTGATGACCTGCGTAGCGCGGAGGCCTACAGCCCCTTGACTGACTCCTGGCGCGCCCTGCCTGCCATGCTCACCCCCCGCAGCAACTTTGGCATTGCGGTGCTGGATGGCCTGCTCTTCGTGGTCGGAGGCTTCAATGGCTTCACCTCCATCTCCAACGTGGAGCGCTACGACCAGAGCAGCGGCAGGTGGACTGTAGCCGAGGACATGGAGATCCAGCACTGTGGCCTAAGCTGCTGCATAATGCATGGCCTGCCTAACATGAGCCAGTACGCCGCTCCCCGTGGCGCCCTGCAGTGACCCCTGGAGGAGGAGGAGGAGGAGGAGGAGGAGGAGGAGGAGGAGGAGGAGGAGGAGGAGGAGGAGGAGGAGGAGGAGGAGGAGGAGGAGGCAGCGGGGGGATCCATCTAAGAACCTTAAACATTTATTAGACCAGTCCAAAAGAAATCCTAAGAAATTAATAAATTACTATCAGCCAAAGGTGGTGACGTTTCTTTCTTCTAGTAATTCCGACAATATCTGTTTTTAGTTTGTGTAATGCACATAATATGAGTACTTACACCCCCAACCCAAGCAGATTGCAGATCACTCTCTCTATATGGAGGCTACCATCTCTCCTCACTGAGAGATACTGGACACCTGACAAACACACACACACACACACACACACACACACACACACACACACACACACACACACACACACACATGCAAGTACATGGTACAGTAAGACAATGATTACATAGTAAACAACAATATACACACATAAGCAAATACACTCAAGACGGCAAGCACACACACACACATGCAAACACACATGCATGCACATACACACACACACACCAACGCATACACATATGAACATAGTTTGTGTAAATAATATGTACAGTATACAGTATAAAAACCTCACTTCCGTATTCTTCATTTCTCTGAATAAATCACAATCAGTGTGTTGGTTTGATCAAATCAAGGTTTTCAAGGACAGTGGTTCTCAAAGTGGGGTCCAGGGACCTCCAGGGGTGGCCTATTAACTCTCAATGTGGGGTCCTTAACATGAAAACGTTTGAGAACATGTACAGTAATAGTAAATGTGAAGGGAATGTTAAGTGTGTGTCACCAGGCGGCAGTTATAACATGTACAGTAACATGTGAAGGGAATGTTAAGTGTGTGTCACCAGGCAGCAGTTATGAATTGACTGCATTTATATAGCGCTTTTGTCCGAAGCACTTTATAACTTAACCCATTCACTCACGTAAACACACACCGACAGCAGAGGTAACCATGCAAGGTGCAAACCTGCTCATCAGGAGCAGTTAGTTGTTAAGGGTCTTGCTCAAGGACACTTTGACACGCTGCTGGGAGGAGCCAGAATCGAACCGCGAACCTTCCAATTACCAGACGAACACTGCATCCTGATCCACTGTCGCCGCATGAAGGCATTGTCTCTCAGGTAGAGTGTTTGTGTGTGTGTTGTGTGTGTGTACACATAAGTGCATGTATGCATGCCTGCATGTGTGTGTAAAGGCGACGTGTGAGAGTGCTTGGTTGCTATAAACACATCATAAGCACACACAAACACACACATGGTTGATGACATTGTTGTTGTTGTTTATTGTTTAAAAGGATCCCCATTAGCTGCATGCCACCTAAGTGGCGAGCTAGTCTTCCTGGGCCCTATTCCTCTTACCTGGTTCAACTAAGTCGATCAAAAGTCCCATTATCCAGATTCAATTAACCCAATGTTTGAATCCGCGCTTTCCCTGTTCCCTGAAGGCTGATTCTGTCTCGTTAATTCGAACCAGACTTGATACTCAGGATAATTGCGCGAGGCCGCCTCAGTTGAAAAGACAGCAGATGTCGATCGCAGAAATCCTGATTTTCTAACGGCATTGATTGATTTAAAACTTTATTAACAGATTGCAGAATGGGTACAATACAGTACGGCTCAATAGCCTCGCCGACAAGTTAAATGCATAATCTATAGGCAAATTTTAAGTCCCTCATTACCCCAATCAATCAGATTATATTTCTTTAACTGTGCCTGCTGGCAGTAGGCTTAATGGAATGAATAATCGAATGAGATCTTGCTAGCGAAAATAATTTGTTAAACTCTTTCAGAATAAGTAGATACAAACAAGCCCAAAGATATCTAATTGATACGAATTAATAGATACTTATGAGGATAACTGTACTGTATGCACTCAGCTTAGGTATCATGTACTTTATATATAAATACATGGTTCCCAGAATTTTCAAGGCACGACCCAAAATAACGGTGTCAGAGAGGCTTGGAGGGAGGCTATACAGTTTCACTATTAATCGGGTTTTAATCTGTTTCGGAGATCATCCATACATGCATTTAATTGATTAACCTTTGGTTTATACCAGTGACACCTCATGTTCATCATCAGATAACACTAACAGTGCTTGAACAGATAGATGCATTTTCTCAAATTCATTCATGTCAACGGCTCATTCAATTTCTCAAATCCGTCAAACAGCGCATCTCATCAGACATTTTAATCCCAGTTACAATATCACGACGTGTGAGTGACAGTGATACAATTAAACAATCCACAGATTCAGATTCCTCGTAATTCATAATAGTCCATAAAGACGCTTAAATTTATGCTTGAATGAAACACAATCCGGGCGCTCCGTTAAGCAAATACATCCACAGCCGAGAATATGAAACTAATCAGAGCCAAACGCCCGATAGGTTTCATTCATTAAAAATATCCCTGCAGGATTCACATTTGCAATGCTCCGCGTTATTAAAATAACCACTTGTGTGTCGCAACGTGCCAGCGCCATATCCGTATAAATATGACATGCATTATTTAGGACAAAGTAAATCTATAGGCTGAATATGATTTATTATCAGCATTTTAGGTCTATTATTTTACATTTCAAAAGCCCCCTCTAGAAAAAAACGAAGCACAAAAACATAATTCAGAATGGTATAATATGGGATCTAGACTGTGAGAATTATTTCAGGAAGCGAGCTGCATTTCTTTGCGAGGGTGTGGCCATGCAGGTTATCGAGCTAACTGAACTAAACCCTGCTCCGGAGCAGGTTCAAACTTTCTGATATGTTGCCATAGCGATTTAGAAAATCCGACGTCAGGGAACGGAAAGGTCTGGCTTAAGTCAAGCTATGCTGAAAATTATCCGGCTAACTCAGTTAGCCAGGTACGAGGAACAGGGCCCTGGGGTCCACACAGAAAGACAACAAAAACACAAAACATAACAATACATGAGATACATATGACAATCACAATTCACTTAATTAACAATGATAATCTAAAAACAGTAAAACATTGTAGACATCATTATAAACATCAGAATATTTTGCTCACATATTTAAGTAGTGCATTCTCAGGTGGTATTTGAAAGACACTTTGCTATTCAATTTACTTATGTTTAGTGGGCAGTTATTCCAATGATTGATGGCACGATAAACAACAGTCCTCTTTAAATAAATTTAAAGCATTTGATTTTGGACGTGGTAACATAATCTGTCCATCATTGGCTGACCTAGTAAAATAAGAATGAACCTGACTGCATCTGACAATTTGTTTGTATAAGAAAACAGGTTGAGACGAAAAGACAGTGTTCCTGAAAAATGTAACCGTGTTGAAAACCAGCCTATTCTCTACCGTTAACCATGAGAGTTGACGGTGCATACTGATAGTGTTTGTTCTCATGGAACAATGTAAGACTAACCTTGCAGCTCTGTTCTGGGCAGTTTGCAATTTCTTTAGTTGACCTTTGGATGCAGAGGACCATACTGGTGCACAATAATCCAGGTGACATAAAATTTAAGATTTCGCCATCATGTGTTGGCTGTCCTGGGTTCACAATACAGTTAGTGCTCTGGTCTGATGGAGAACAGGGCGTTAGCCAGAGAAGCAGGTAACAACCTCACTATATAATCACCCTCACTATATATTCACTCTCACTATATAATCACCCTCACTATATATTCACCCTCACTATATATTACCCTCACTATATATTCACCCTCATTATATATTCACCCTCACTATATATTCACCCTCACTATATATCTATATATTCACCCTCACTATATATTCACCCTCACTATAATATCTATATATTCACCCTCACTATATATTCACACTATATATTCACCCTCACGCAGTATTCATCAATATTTGGATACTTGAAATCTGTCTGATGTGAATAGTTTGTATCTGGTTAACACTGTTGCCTCGCAGCAAGAAGGTCCTGGGCTAGATTCCCGCGGTCGATTCCCTTTCTGTGTGGAGTTTGCATGTTCTCCCCAATGCTCGCAAGGGTTTCCCCTCCAGAAAAAGAGATAAACCCAATGGAAAAACATGCAGAACAGATCGCTAACACTGTCGCGTCCCTGGCGAAGACGGACAGGAGCACTTGGATTGGTCCCCGGGTCTGCTCCTGGCTGCCCTTGGGGGGGAAGGACAACAGGATGGGTCAAGTGCAGAGAGGACATTTAATCGGCGACCCCAAAAAATGTGTGTGTGTGTGTGTGTGTGTTCCTATGTGTGTCGCCCATCTTGCATGTGTGTGTTCCTATGTGTGTCGCCCATCTTGCATGTGTGTGTTCGCTGCATGACAATATAGCAATATGTGCTACAAATAAAGACATGAAATGAGATGGACCCTCTTCATGCACTGATTGAATAAATAACTATTACCAGTATGGTATTGTTAGAAGAGACAGAAGGCAGCTCCGTGACCTAAACTATTTAATACTTTTAATAAACAACAACAATAATAATAGCCTAATAATAATAATAATAATATTTTGATTTTATTTTTAATTTGATTGAAGTTTATTTCAAATATGCAACATAAAAAAATAAAATAACAAAGAACAAACAAAAAAGTCAATTTTTTTTTTGTCATTTACATATTTGAAGAGTGGGAAGAAGCATACACTTATTTAATCCCACCCCTATTTACTCATCAGAACATACTATATTTTATTTACGAATTCATTCATTACTAGACTTACCGTATATAGAAAAATGAACTTAGTTAACAATACATCTTTTAATAATACCTTATTAATATTTGCCAAACTGTATGGTACCCTGTAAAGTTCCTCTAGCCATTTTTTATACATATATACAACTATATACCTACATATGCACATATATACATTCATATATACATACATACACATACATACTGCCAGTTATCAAACCCCTTCTTCATCTCTGTACCTCTGTAAAACCATTTGACTGTATTTTATATGATATATGATGATGATGATTATCACGTACGTGGGTTGTTCATTATCATTATTGCCATATTTTTAACACCATGTAACATCAGGTTAGTATATTTAATATGTTATTTTGTTTGTGTGATGTGTCATCTTCTAAACCTGTTTTTCTTTTCCCCTTCCCAGATGCCACTCATCTCGCTGATTTGAGTTAATTGCACCTGCTTGGTGCACCTGTGGGCAGTCAGTTGGGATGAGTGGATATAGCCTGGAAGATGACACACATCCGGGCGCCTTATTGTGTCACTTGCCGGTGATCACGGTGTTGGAGGTTGCCTGCGGTTGCCACGGTGGTGGAACTGTGCTTTATTTGCCGTTGTTGTTGTTGTGTTTGGCCTTGTTTCCGTAATTATATGGAACTGTGTGTGTTCCTTGTGTTCACACTGCTACCTGGTAAGTATCTGTGCTAGTGTTGCTGCCAGGTAGCATATATATTATATATATATATAGATTGGCCCCTGTGTTAATTGACACATTCATGGGGGAGCACATCTATATTATTGGCCTCCTTATTTAATCCCTAGTGTTGTTTGTTTGTCCATTTATATTACCTTGTTTGTCCTCCCATTACCTTTTTCCCCTACATGTGTTGCTCTGGGTTTAAATCCCCATTATTACAATAAATATTATTTACCTTTTGAAAAACGCTTTGTATTATTTCTTGCCTGCCGGGACCAGTGCATAAAGCACCTACTGGATGGACTGGTTTTCATGTGCAGTCCGCTCCAGCTATATTCCATATGGTCATCATCAGACCTTTGTACATGACATGGGGGCTCGTTAGTTGGCACAATTGTATAGTTCCTTGTTTTTATGTAACATGTGGACTTGTCAATTGAAGCATGTCAGGTAGGTTGCGTTTTTTCATTGGTAAATTATATTGTTATGTATCCATTTTCCGTGCTACACAGTTTGATTGATGTAAACCGTTCTTGTATGTAATGCTCTTAACCAATCTGTGTTCTGCCACATACGAAAAGGGTGGATCACCTGCTTGGTTAGGGGGAGGGGGGCACGCGTCGTCTAATCCGGTGGAGTGCGCAATGAAATCGGTAAGCGACTGAAGATATGTGTAGTCCTCATCCCGCTAGGGGAGTAGTTTAGACGGGGTAGTTAGTGTTACCCAGGTGATCCTAATTAGGTGGTTAGGATCAACATTTATTATTTTCATCAATAGTAGATGTGGTAATTAAATCTTATTGGTTAAGTTGTATACTGCGGAATGTGGCTGTTAAATGTGTTAAGCACAGATATCGTTGAGTAGGTGAGTGATTATTTCCTGGTGCCTATTATTTGTTTGGTGGTAACGCGGGTTGATACGGGAGCACAGGGTATATATATATTAATTGTGGCATAGTCATATTCTGCAGGGAATATGGCTGGGGCAGCTTTTACTTTGGACGTTTTTGTGGCGGACCCTACAAGGGATCAGTTTGATATCTGCACAAAAGCTGAATTGTGTAGTGTCGCCAAACAGTATGCCATTACTGTCCAAAGTTCGAAAAGTAAGGAGGAGGTGAAGGCAATTGTGCTGGCTGGGTTGTTGGATAAAAAAATATTCAGTTTGCCCATAGCCCAGGGAAATGACTCGGAGGACGTCACGCACGGCGAGGCGTCTGGCGAGTCTAGCGAGGACACTGGTGGTTTAGACCCAAAAGGTGGTGCAATACAGAAACACAAAGGTAGCACTACCAAGGCTGAGGAGAATGACACTGATAGCTCTGTACACTCAGGACCCCCCTCTGTTTCTTCTTCTACTCGGAAATCGAGCGCACGGCGTGCCTCTATTTTTTCTTCTACTCGTAAATCGAGCGCACGCGCTGAGCTGCGTTTGGCCCGTCTCCAGAAAGAGGAGCGAGCGGCTATGCGAGAGGAGAGAAGGGAGAAAGAAGAGAGAAACAGGGAAAAAGAGGAGAGAGACAGGGAGGAGAGAAAGGAGGTGAGAGACAGACTGGAGAGAAAGGAGAAGGAGGAGAGAGACAGGCAGGAGAGAAAGGAGATGGAGGAGAGAGACATGCTGAAAGAGAAGGAGGCGAAAGACAGAGAGCTCCAGTTGACTATAAAGAAGCTGGAGTTGGAGAATGGTAGCTTTTCCTCCTCTTCAGCTGGAGTCTCCCCGGCCCTTTTTAATATTAGCCAGCATGTTTCTCTAGTTCCTATTTTCCGGGAGTCTGAGGTGGAAGCATATGTCTCTGCTTTTGAGTGTATAGCATGTGCCCTGCATTGGCCAGAGAACATGTGGGCAATTTTATTGCAATGCAAGCTCACTGGTAAGGCTCAGGAGGCATGTGATTCATTATCAATGGATGACAGCTTGGAGTATGAGAAGGTGAAATGTGCTGTCTTACGTGTATATGAATTGGTGCCAGAAGCGTATAGGTAACGTTTTCGTGCACTATGTAAGTCCCCTTCTCAAACGCATGTTGATTTTTCCCGTGAACAACGGATTCTGTTTGATCTGTGGTGTTCGGCATGTAAAGTGGATGACTTAGCAGCTTTGAGCGAGTTGGTCCTCATTGAGCAATTTAAGACCTGCATGCCCAAGCGCATCATAGTGTATTTAAATGAACACAAAGTATCTACCCTCCAGCAAGCTGCAATTTTAGCAGATGAGTTCGCATTGACCCACAAACATGTTGCTGTGCGAAATGATGTGTATGTAAGAGGCGGCTCATTCCCTCCTAGAGAGTCAACGTTTAGGGGGAATAGCGGGCAAGCATTTCGGCCACGCTCACCGCTGTCTAAAAGGGCCGTGGTGGTATGTAGTTATTGCAAGAAAACAGGTCATCTGATGGTGGACTGTTACACATTGCGAAATCGACGAGAGACTAAAGGGCCAGCCCAAAAACCGAAAGGGGTGGGGTTGATTGGCACAGTCTCATGTCCTGAGCAAGAGAAACCAGATTTTTTCGAACCTTTTATATTTTCTGGTTATGTATCACTGTCGGGTGAAGTTTGTGACCAACGAAAGGTGAGGATCCTTCGTGATACAGGAGGTTCTCAGTCATTTATCCTGGTAGATGTGTTACCATTAAATGAGAAATCATCCTGTCAATCGAGTGCCATTGTCAGGGGAATTGAGATGGGTTTTACACCCGCACCTTTGCATAGAATACATGTGAAATCAGACCTAATTACAGGTTGTTTTTCCGTGGTTCGCGCATGTTTCCCTGTAGAGGGGGTTGAATTTATCATGGGGAACGATATCGCTGGAGGAAAGGTAATCCCTGTTCTGGAGGTTATCGACGCCCCAGTGTCTGAATTTTTATGTGATGCGCTGATTAAAAGTCACCCAAATGTTTTTCCTGTCTGTGCTGTGACCACGGCTCAGGAGAGGAAACGAGAGCAAGGGGTGACGCTGAGTGACTCTATCTGTGGCGAGGCTCTCGCTGAGGACAGATGGCCATCTAGTGGTGAGATGGAAAAGGTTGTGAGTAGCGTTCAGAGGAAGCTGGTAATTCCCAAATTTGCTGATGTGCCATTACCACTGACACGTCAAGCATTGATCGATGCTCAGCAAAATTATTCCTCCCTATCAAGCTGTTTTGCGGCAGTAGCCAGCACTACTGATAGTAGGAAACACGCCTTTTTGATAGAAAAAGGGGTGTTGATGCGCACCTGGGTAGCTAGGCCAGGTGTGACAGACTTGAAGTGTGGAGAAGACTGGAGTATAGTGCACCAAGTTGTGTTGCCAGTAGAGTGTAGACATCATGTTTTAATGTTAGCACATGAACATATCTGGTCTGGTCATTTGGGTATTTCTAAAACTTATGACAGAATCCTGCAGAATTTCTTTTGGCCCGGTCTGAAGGCCGATGTAAATTTTTGTGGTACTTGTAGTACATGTCAAATAGTGGGGAAGCCAAATCAGGGGGTTCCTTCAGCTCCCCTGCACCCCATTCCGGCAATAGGGGAACCTTTTGAGCATGTGATCATTGACTGTGTGGGTCCCCTGCCTAAAACAAATGAAGGAAACCAATACATGTTAACTATTATGTGTCTTGCCACCCGTTTCCCAGAGGCAATACCTCTGAGGAAAATTACTGCCCCGGCCATTACCAAGGCATTGAACAAGTTCTTTGCGACTTTCGGTTTGCCAAAAACTGTACAAAGTGATCAGGGCACGAATTTCATGTCTAAAACCTTTAATCAATCATTGCAGGCCTTGGGTGTCGATCACACGGTGTCTAGTGCGTATCATCCTGAGTCACAGGGGGCACTAGAGCGCTGGCACCAGACACTGAAGGCGATGCTAAAAAAATACTGTGTTGATACAGGTTGTGGTTGGGATGAGGGTGTGCCATTTGTACTGTTTGCTATTAGGGATGCTAAACAGGAGTCACTTGGGTTTAGCGCTGCAGAGCTAGTGTTTGGTCATGGTGTGCGTGGGCCATTAAAAATGCTCAAAGAGAAAATGTTGTCTGGTTCTCCTCCTACATCAAATGTGTTTGATTTTGTCTCCCGGTGTAAGGAGCGTCTCCACTGTGCGTCCTCGTTGGCTAGGGAAGCCCTCGCCTCTGCCCAGGGGGAAATGAAGGTGAGGTTTGACAAGAAGGCGGTGGGACAGCAATTCGAGGCTGGCGATGAGGTGCTGGTTTTGCTCCCCATGCCTGGGTCAGCACTCTCTGCCCGGTTTGCAGGGCCCTATAAAGTGGAGAGGAAAGTGTCAGACACCAATTATGTGATATGTACGCCTGAGAGGCGCAGGAAGACACGGTTGTGTCATATCAACATGTTAAAAAAATATCTCACCCGTGCTGGTGGGAGTACGCAGGAGGTGCAGTCTGGCAGCCCAGGAGCTGTTCCAGCTGTTTTGTTAACATGTGTAAACCCCCTGCCGGACGATGATTTAAAGGTGTTGTCCGAGGGTCAGCAGACGGGTCGTTTGACTAACTCTGAGTTCATGAGTGACGTCACTGCTCGTCTGTTGTACCTGCCCGAGTCACAGGCTGATGATGTAAGACAACTGTTATTGTCATATCCAGTGTTGTTGCCTAATGTGCCTTCTAGGACGACCGTCCTGGAGCACGATGTTGATGTTGGGAGTGCGAACCCCATTAAGCAACACGCATATCGATGTCCAGTGGCGAAGAGGGAGGTAATGAGGAAAGAGGCTCTGTACCTGTTGGAGAATGGGATGGCTAAACCTAGCCGTAGTCCCTGGAGCTCTCCTTGCCTTTTAGCTCCCAAGGCTGATGGGTCTCCCCGTTTCTGTACTGATTACAGGAAGGTAAACGCTGTAACGGTGCCTGACTCATTCCCGTTACCCAGGATGGATGACTGCATAGACAGTATTGGGCCCGCTGTGTTTATCACGAAGCTCTACCTCTTGAAGGGGTACTGGCAGGTCCCCCTGACAGAGCGAGCCTCGGATATAGCTGGAATATAGCTGGAGCGGACTGCACATGAAAACCAGTCCGTCCAGCTATATTCCATATGGTCATCATCAGACCTTTGTACATGACAATGATGATGACAACGATAGTGATGACGAAGAAGAAGAAAGTGATTTTCATAGTTTCTTCTTCTTCTTCTTCATCATCATCATCATCATCATCATCATCATCATCATCATCATCATCATCATCATCATCATCATCATCATCATCATCATCATCATCACCACCATCACCACCCACTGGCATCAGCAGCCTCCCTCTGTTTATCCCTATGTCTGCTAGTGCTGGGTGCTCAGTGTCCACAGCAGAGTTACAAGTGGTGCCGTGACATGATGCTGTGATCAGTGCTTTCAGCTGCTAGGCCCCAGAACTGTGGAACTCTCTCCTGCAGGTCATTAGGACAGCAGACTCGGTTGGAACTTTTTAAAACCAGGTCAAAACTTACCTTTTTAAACTAGCTTTTAAATAAATTATTATCTTTATTTTATTGTCTTATTTTTCTTTATTTCTATTATTTGTACTTTGTATCATTATTTTATGTAGTTTTTTAAATAATTTTATTGGTTATTTATTAATGTCTTATTTTATTGTTATACATCTTTTTCTTATTGTTTACTATCTAATTTAGCTATTTTATTATTTTAACTATTTAATTTTTCGGACTTTATTATTATTGTATTTGTAATTTTTTTACTGTCTTATGTTATTGTCTTACTGTTTGTCTTATTTAGCTATTTTTACTATCTTATCTAGTTGTTTTATTCCGGTATCATTTTAATGTCTTTATTATTTAATAAACTATTTTTTTAAGTTGTATCCTTTTGTTTTGTTTTTTGTGTAAAGCACTTTGAGCTGCAATCTGTATGATTGGTGCTATATAAATAAAGTTATTATTATTTATTATTTTTATTTATTTTAAGACTTTAAAGAATGTCATGTTTTTAGACATGTCTATATTATTCAAATGGGAACTAAATATATTATACTTTATTATTATATTACATTATATTATAATATATTACATTACATTATATTATATTATATCATACATATTATTTATATTATTCAAATGGCCCTCTCAAACATGGGCCATTATGATGTCACAGTATGATGTCACAGTATGATGTCATAATCAAACATTCTAGAACATTTGTGTATCTATTCAACAATTCTCTCAGAAGATCTCAGATATCAGAAGACAAGTGAAGATCTCACTTGTTGTGTCCCGCTACTTGTCTGTAAGCTTGAATATATTCTGTAGATACAATAAAAAAAATCACCAAATGGAAAAGGAAACAGGCGCCATGTCCTGTACAATCCTTAATGACCTACGTCTGGAGGGAAGGTTCTGTGATGTGGTTATTAAAGTCAACAGCACTGAGTTTAACGCCCACAAGGCAATCCTGTGTTGCTGCAGCACCTATTTCAGGTATGTTTATCTTGGTTAATGTTAGCTTGGTTAGTAAAAAGATACTATAATGTACTTCTCAAAGTCGATTATACAAATCCTTAGTTTTTATCCTTTAATAAAAACGTTTTATTATTATTTTTTTAAATTTATGTCATAACAGAATGTCATGATGTCATAACAGAATGTCATAATGTCAGAACAGAATGTCATGATGTCTAGGCTGACCTTCAAATTTTTTTTTGGAATTCGAAGCTTCGGGCTGAGATTCGATTTTAATTCGAAGCTTCGATATAAAAGAAAAAAATATTATAAATAATTTTATTTTTTATTATTTTTATTTTATTTTATTATTTTTATGTTGTTGGACTTGTACAACACTTTGTTCAACTTTGTCAGTGCTGTAAAGTTTAAACCTTTTTAAATCTTAGACAAACGAAACACCGCTTTCATGAAATATTGTAAGCCGTCATTTGAGGCTTTATAAAAGCAGCACAATGAACACAAATCTGTCAGTGCCGAGTCCGACCTCATCTTAAATAACAAACAGCATTGCTTGTTGTAATTAACAAAGAAAGGCAGAGTTGATTTTGCACAAAAAAATAAATAAAAAATAAAAAAATATATAATATTTTTATTTTTTTATATATTCAAATTTTATTTTCATATCCGAATCCCATGCCCATCAAACGAAGCTTCTTCTTCTTCTTTAGAATTTCCGGCAGTGTAGACGCATCGTGGCGTATTACTGCCCTCCGCAATTCTTTTGATGATCTCTTCTTCTTCTTCTTCTTTCTTCTTTTGAATTTCCCGCAGGCGTATTACTGCCCTCCTCAGTTCTTATACTACGCTAGTGGTGTGCCATAGTTAGGCCTCTGGTAAACCAACTTTTGATTGTTTACCCTCTTCTTCTCATCTTCAAAACACACTATCTCCTTCTTCTCCGCTCCTCTTGCCTGTCCAATACTAATAAATACAATAACGCTATATCCTCTGGTACAACTCTGAAGCATGCAGAAATGTCAGCACTGCCTCTGTGATCAGCTGGTGGTTCTCATTATCCATGCCAAAGAAAGATTTAAGAGAGAAGGAAGAGACTCCCAACTCTACCAGACTTTTATAAAAGATTTCCCTCTCTTTCCTATACCTTTCACATTTTAGGAAGACATGCCCGACAGTTTCAGTCTCTCCACATTCACACCCCCCATCTGGATGTTTTCCCACAATGCACAAGGTACTGTTCAACCCACAGTGTCCCAGCCTCAATATACACATCTTCACCCTATCACTCCTCGACCCATATCCATCCACCTTGATTTTTACCCGAGGCTGCAGAGAGAAATAGTGCCTTCCCTTGGTCCCCCTTTCCCACTCAGCCTGCCACTCAGCCTCAACTCCTTTCTTTATCTTCTCTCTGAGTTCTACTCTTCCCATTGAAATGCCTATCTCTTCCTCCCTTCCCAGGCTCTGTTTGGCAAGGGAGTCAGCCATCTCGTTTCCCGCAATCCCAGCGTGCCCCGGGACCCAACAAAACTCCACTGACCAGCCTGCCTTCGCAATCCTATATAAAACCAACATTATTTCCTGAATGAGATCAGGGCGAGCTTTAGACCCACCTGCACTCAGAGCCATCAGTGCAGCAGCCGAGTCAGAGCATATAATCACCTGGCTTGGTCCCACTTCCTCCACCCACCACAATGCCCAGAGGATGGCAAGCAACTCTGTCACAAATACAGAGCTGCCATCAGATATTCTTTGTCCCTTACCGATCCCTAACCGAGGCACACACCACTCAAAGCCTGCCCTCCCACTTTCAGGATCCACAGAGCCATCAGTGAAAACCTCCAGAGACCCTGAGTCCAGAAGGAACCTCTCTATTTCTCTATTTCTCTATTCTCTCTATTGCACATTTTGAACAGGATTGAACAGATCGACTAAACAACGTAGATTGAAGCCTGCATTGCGTAGATAATAAAAAAATCACCACATGGAAAAGGAAACAGGCGCCATGTCCTGTACAATCCTTAATGACCTGCGTCTGGAGGGAAGGTTCTGTGATGTGGTTATTAAAGTCAACAGCACTGAGTTTAACGCCCACAAGGCCATCCTATGTTGCTGCAGCACCTATTTCATGTACATTTATCTTGGTTCAGGTTAGCTTGGTTCAGGTTAGCTTGGTAGGGATGGATGTGTCCGTCATCTAGACGCTTCAATGAATTAATTTGATTTTAATAATGTACTTTGACTGTGCTAAGACCATACTGTACTTCTCCTGTAGAAAGATACTACACTGTACTTCTACTGTAAACAGATACTATACTGTACTTCTACTATAAACAGATACTATACTGTACTTCTACTATGAAAATATACTATTCTTCTACTGTGAAAAGATATTATACTGTACTTCTACTATGAAAATATACTATACTTCTACAGTGAAAATATATTAGTACACAGGACAGAATGTTGCTTACTGTTTACTCATCAGATATCTCTATATTCTGCATCCCACAGAAACCTATTCTCAGACTCAGAGAAACCAGTCTACAGTATCCCTGGGGTGTCCCCGGGTATGATGCAGCTCATCATAGAGTACGCCTACACACGCTTTGTGCCGGTGACAGCAGAGAACGTGGAAGATCTTCTGGTGGCTGCAGACCAGCTTTTCGTCACTGGCATAGTAGGAGCGTGTTCTGACTTCCTAGATGGCCAGCTGTCTCTGGAAAACTGTGTCGGCATCTGGAGGTTTGCGGACATCTACTACTGCCCCGACCTGAGGCGCAAGGCCCATCTCTTCATCGTGTGCCACTTTGAGGAGATGCTGCGCATCTCACAGGAGTTTGTGGAGCTGTCCCTGCAGCAACTGGTGGACATCATCGAGAGGGATGATCTGAACGTGAAGAACGAGGAGACAGTGTTCGAGGCCGTTCTCCGTTGGATCGACCACTCCCGTGAGGAGCGTAAAACACACGTCCCTTTGCTGCTGCCCAAGGTAACTAATTGTATTACTGTGCATTACATTAAAACAACACTAGGTTCCCTAGTACAGTGGTTCTCAAACATTTGGGTCCAAACAGTTCCCTAGCAACAGAATTCCAGTGAAACCGTCTATAACCACTGTCTAAGTTGTACTTGTCTCTTCCCAGGTTCGCATGGGCTTGATGAGGCCTGACTACTTCCTGAACAACGTCCAGAACAACCCTGTGGTGAGGGACAGCCACGACTGCAGGGCCCTCATCCTCAGAGTACTGAACCCCCCTGGCTCCGACAGACTCCCAAACCCCCTGACCCGCCCACGCCTGCCCCAGGAGGTCCTATTGGCCATCGGAGGCTGGAGTGGCAACAGCATGACCATTGCCATGGAGGCTTACGATATCCGAGCCGGTAGATGGATGGACGTGAGCGCTGAGGCGGAGAGTCCCCGGGCCGACCACGGCACCGCTTATCTCCACGGTCTGGTCTACTGCGTCGGCGGCTGGGACAGCGTAGAGTATTTCAGCAGTGTGCGCAGGTTCAACCCCGTCACTCGCAGCTGGCTGCAGGCGGCTCCCATGCACTCACGCCGCAGTCAACTCAGCGTGGTCGCGTTGGGCGGCTGTATCTATGCCATGGGAGGGTTCGACGGAGACGTGAGACTGAACACCGCTGAGTGCTACGAGCCTGAAACCAACCAGTGGACAGTGATCTCACCCATGCTGGAGCACAGGAGCGGCGCCGGGGCAGCAGCCCTCTGTGGCAAGGTGGGTGGAACTGAGGGACACAAGGTGGTAGATGAACACAAGGAACATTAGATCATAAATCATAAATGTCTTTATTGCCAAGTAAGCTTGCACTTACAAAAAATTTGTCTGGGTCCTTTGGTGCATCAACATTAACAGACAATTAAAGTAGAATGAAATTAAATGGAATATATAAACTAAATTAGAATATTCTTTCTTATTACAGGTTTACATCTGTGGTGGCTCCAACAACGTGGAGATTCTGCTCACAGCTGAGTGCTACAGCCCAGACACCGACCAGTGGACTCTGATCGCCCCCATGAGCAGCAGGCGTGGCGGAGTGGGAGTCGCTGCGTATGGAGGACAAGTCTATGTGGTAGGTGCACACGGAGACAAATGCTTTTTACTAGATATTTTTATAGATATGTATAATTTGACTTTCAATGCTGCTGTGATGCCCTCATTTCCCTAAGTGGATTAATACAGTGTCTGCCTGCCTTAACCACATACTAAAACATTCCTCTCATGTGTCCTGTCCTCAGGTGGGAGGGTGTGATGATGGGTGTGACGACCTGCGTAGCGCGGAGGCCTACAGCCCCTTGACTGACTCCTGGAGCGCCCTGCCCGCCATGCTCACCCCCCGCAGCAACTTTGGCATTGCAGTGCTGGACGGCCTGCTCTTCGTGGTCGGAGGCTTCAATGGCTACACCTCCATCTCCAACGTGGAGCGCTACGACCAGAGCAGCGGCAGGTGGACTGTAGCCGAGGACATGGAGATCCAGTGCGCTGACCTAAGCTGCTGCATAATGCATGGCCTGCCTAACATGAGCCAGTACGTCGCTCCCCGTGGCGCCCTTCAGTGACCCCTGGAAGAGGAGGAGGCAGCGGGGGGATCCATCTAAGAACCGTAAACATTTATTAGACCAGTCCAAAAGAAATCCTAAGAAAAGAATTACTATCAGCCAAATGTGGTGACGTTTCTTTCTTCTAGTAATTCCGACAATATCTGTTTTTAGTTTGTGTAATGCACATAATATGAGTACTTACACCCCCAACCCAAGCAGATTGCAGATCACTCTCTCTATATGGAGGCTACCATCTCTCCTCACTGAGAGATACTGGACATCTGACAAACACACACACACACATACATGCAAGCACATGGTACAGTAAGACAATGATTACATAGTAAACAACAATATACACACATAAGCAAATACACTCAAGACGGCAAGCACACACACACACACAAGTTCAGCTCCAACTCCATAGTGAAGTTTGCGGACGACACAGTGGTGGTGGGGCTGATCTCGGACAACGACGAGAAGGCCTACCGGGAGGAGGTTGAGGTACTGGAACGCTGGTGCAGCCTGCTCCTGAACATTGGTAAAACCAAGGAGCTGATCGTGGATTTTAGGAGGAGACAGCAGGAGACACACACACCACTGAGGATAAACGGGGCTACCATGGACAGGGTGAGCAGCTTCAAGTACCTGGTGGTCCACATCTCAGAGAACCTGACATGGACAACACACATAGACTCAGTCGTAAAAAAGGTGAAGCAGCGCCTCTACCACCTGAGACAGTTAAGGAAGTTCAGAGTATCTGGGAAGATACTCCAGTCCTTCTACTCCGGAGCTGTAGAGAGCATCTTGACTGGAAACATCACTGCCTGGTATGGCAACAGCACGGCACAGGACAAGAAGGCCCTACAGAGAGTGGTGCGCTCAGCCGAGCGTACCACAGGTATTGCACTACCAACCCTGCAGGTCCTATACAACAAGAGGTGCAAATCCAGAGCCTGCAGGATAATTAAAGACCCTCACCACCCCAACAACATCCTGTTCATGCTGCTGCGGTCAGGCAAACGCCTGCGAACACCAGTAACGAAGACAGAGAGACTTCGGCTCAGCTTCTTCCCCCAGGCCATCAGAGCCTTGAACACTGAACTCTCCACGCACAAGCACACATGAGCACACACACAACACACACACTGTTCACGCTCACACACTAACAGCCACTTTAACACTTTAACATGAGCACACACACACTCATGCTGCACACGCTCACACTTATGGACACTTTACAGAAGGAAAGGTCACTTTAAGAATAGTATAGTAGAGCTTGAGATTGTATAATATAGCATTGTATAGCAGTGTACATAAAGACCCAGTGCCTCATCCGTAGCTAGTTCAAGTTCAAGTTCAAGTTTCTTTAATAGTTGTCATACAGAAGTACAGAATACTTTTATACAAAATGCGTCTTACTGTTACGCTCCAGAGACTGTGCAAGACAAGATAAGTATGAAATAAAATAACATAGTATAGCATGTAAATTAGAAGTAAAAAAATTAGGTCACACATATGTACAATGTTCGATGCAGAATAGACGTAACTGAGTTACCATATAATATACAATATACTATGCAGTGTACTAATATACAATACTATATAGTGCAAGGCAGAAATGGGATGAGGTGCAATTTAGGTACAATTTACAGTAGGTGTACGAGTTGTAGTGCAAATCCTTTATCAATAAATATAAAGTGTGTTTGTGTGATCTAAAGTGTGGAGAGTGGGTGCTGCAGTGTGTTGTTTGTTTAAGTGAGTGTGTGCGTGTGGGTGTGTGTGCTGTGTGCATTTGATGGTTGTTGCATAGTGTTTATTGTTCGTTTAGCAGCCTGATGGCCTGGGGATAGAAGCTTCTTCTGAGTCTTTCTGTGCTCGCCTTAAGACTCCGGTATCGCTTGCCTGACCGCAGCAGTTCAAAGAGGCAGTTGTTCGGGTGGCTGGAGTCCTTGATGATTCTCTTAGCCTTCCCCCTGCACTGCTTGTTGTAAATGTTCAGTGTACTGCACTACCACAGGACCTAGCATGTCCTACCATGCTCTGTAAATAACTCATGTACAGATATCGATATGCCCTACTTTGTTTACTTGTTTATTGCACAATGTCGCTCTATTGGTTGGATTCTTATTATATATTATTACTATTGTATTATGCACATCGTTGCGGGCGAGACCCCCCGCATTTCACTGTATACCTGTATGCCGTGACAAATAAAACTCTTGTATCTTGTATGCAAACGCACATGCATGCACACAATCAGTGTGTTGGTTTGATCAAATCAAGGTTTTCAAGGACAGTGGTTCTCAAAGTGGGGTCCAGGGACCTCCAGGGGTGGCCTATTAACTCTCAATGTGGGGTCCTTAACATGAAAACGTTTGAGAACATGTACAGTAATAGTACATTGTGAAGGGAATGTTAAGTGTGTGTCACCAGGCAGCAGTTAGAACATGTACAGTAACATGTGAAGGGAATGTTAAGTGTGTGTCACCAGGCAGCAGTTAGAACATGTACAGTAACATGTGAAGGGAATGTTAACTGTGTGTCACCAGGCAGCAGTTATAACATGTACAGTAACATGTGAAGGGAATGTTAACTGTGTGTCACCAGGCAGCAGTTATGAATGGACTGCATTTATATAGCGCTTTTATCCAAAGTATGTTATAACTTATGCCTCACATTCACCCATTCACTCACGTAAACACACACCGACAGCAGAGGTAACCATGCAAGGTGCAAACCTGCTCATCAGGAGCAGTTAGTTGTTAACCTGTTAACACTTTCCCGCCTTTGTACGACGTGTTTCAAGTTCATGCGAATTCTGCCAATCCACGGCGTACAATGTTATTGAGATCATATTTCATATTTTCGCCATGTTATTCATATTTCCCTCACGGAGCCTCGTCTGATGCAGTGGGACTCGGCACAACTCTGCAACGCTTCAATACTGCCACCTGGTGGATGATCAGCGAGTTGCTAAACCGGAAATGGCCGGTTGGATATCGGTGTGTCTCCTAAATACGTCCGGCCACTCGCATATCGTTGCGGGACTGTAGACCATAGTATGGGCCATAGTAATGTCAATTTAGCAATACAATTTAAAAAGTTATAGCCCTGCAAAGAAGGTGAGCCACTCCATAGACTTATAGCGCTGGCAGACTGGGTACAATGATGGGTACAATGCCCGGCCGGCAATGTGTTAAGCTGTAGCCCTATCGTTTCATAATAGTCATATTGCACATATGCACAACAACAGATCGCTAACGCTGTGGCGTCCTTGACGAAGACGGGCAGGAGCACTTGGATTGGTCCCCGGGGCGCGGCTCACGTTGACGCCCTATCTGCTCCCGGCTGCCCATGGGGGGGAAGGACGACGGGATGGGTCAAGCGCAGAGACTCAATCGCATCGGCGACTGAGGAAAGACAATGCATGTGTGTGTGTGTGTATCCCGGTGTGTGTGTGCCGCTCCAATTGCATGTCCAGTTTGTTGCATGCCGAATAAAGACCCCCTTAAAGAGGTCCTGCATTATTATTATATTGTGCAAAATGCTCTGCTGAATCTTTAGACCGAAGTTAGGCACTGTGCCAGTGAAAATATTGTCTCGTTTAGGAATCTTTTTTGAGTGAGAAAGTTGTATTTAATGTTTAGTTAAGATAATATAACCCGCATTATCATATACTCCGTGTTTCCAGCGTCTACTCCTCATGGACCTGACGAAACGTTGTACATTTGAAGTTTATTCTGGAGCATATGAGTGTGCGGGTTCTGTTCTCTTTATTGTGATTATTATTACCTAACCCAGCACCCAAAGGACTGATGTGCTTTGGGGGGAATATATAGCATTTTACGATCCAGGCATCTAAACCGGCTTTCTAAGATGCCAAATATGCGCTCGATCAAATGTCCGTGTTCTGATGTGAGCCCGATTGTACGCTGCCTCTCCAACGTTGGCAGGATTACACACGGCAAGTGGACCCAGGGAATGTGGCGACCACATGTGTTATTATTATTACTGCCGTTGCACACTACCTGTGTTGATTGAATACGTTGGCTTCCTATTTCTAAAAACATGTTCGTTTTTGCTTGGTGGTACAATTGGAACGTGAGTGCAGTCAATAATAATAATAATAATAATAATAATAATAATAAACTTTATTTATATAGCACCTTTCATACAAGGATTGCAGTTCAAAGTGCTTTATATAATGAATACATAATAAAACAAGCAGCAAGGGCAATGCATAACACAAATAAAAATGGCAGCGGATGAGGCTCATTTGCATGGAAAGGCCGGGGCACATGTTCCGAACTTCCGCCCATATTACCTCATTTAAATACCCGCAAATACCACAGACGCACCGAGACACAAACGCAATTACCACCATATTTTACCCTTTGCGCTTGCTTTGTGAATAGAAAACTGTGTTTCAGAGCTATTTGCATAGCGTGGTGCACTGATCCACACACCAGGTACATTGTGGGTAATGTGGTGCACACACCAGGTGCCTTGTGGGTAAGGCGGTGCACTGATCCACACACCAGGTGCCTTGTGGGTAATGCAGTGCACTGATCCACACACCAGGTGCCTTGTGGGTAAGGCGGTGCACTGGCAGCTGATAGCAGAGCCCTCGCTCAGTGCCTGGCCTCTCTGGGGGAAGCTAATTGCTTTAATAACACACAGATAACGAGGCTTGCTTTGATGATCGATCTGAGCACGGGCATGGAGGAGGGGGGGGGGGGGGGGGGGCGAGGCGTAAAGAATTACATGGAACAGATTGTGAGCGAGGGGGCGGGAAGAGGGAGAGAGAGAGAGGGGGAGAGAGAGAGAGAGAGAGAGAGAGAGAGAGAGAGAGAGAGAGAGAGAGAGAGAGAGAGATAGGGTGAGAGAGAGAGAGATAGAGAGAGAGAGAGAGAGAGAGAGAGAGAGAGAGAGAGAGAGAGAGAGAGAGAGAGAGAGAGAGAGAGAGAGAGAGAGAGAGAGAGGGTGAGAGAGAGAGATAGAGAGGTGAGAGAGAGAGATAGAGAGGTGAGAGAGAGGGTGAGAGAGAGAGAGAGAGAGAGAGAGAGAGAGAGAGGGTGAGAGAGAGAGAGATAGAGAGGAGAGAGAGGGAGAGAGAGAGAGAGAGAGAGAGAGAGAGAGAGAGAGAGAGAGAGAGAGAGAGAGAGAGAGAGGGTGAGAGAGAGAGGGGGAGAGAGAGAGAGAGATTTGTTCTTTCTTGCTATAAGATGGCATACGATGATGCTACGAACTGATTCTGTGGGTTGGTTCTAGTGCCTTCACAGATACGTCTGCAGCCAGATGAACGGTAGAAACCCGTGTGCGTGTGTCTGTATCCGTGTGGACACACAATGCTTGCTTGCTTTACACATCTACAATAAACATGCTGTGATAGTAATACATCACAGCAAGAGCAAATCCTTTGGAAGAGGCCACATCGCAGCGACAACCAGAACCTGCAGATTCCTCCTGAGCAACGTCAGAAGGATCCGCCCCTTCCTGACAAAAGAAGAACACCCAACTCCTCGTCCAATCAACAGTCATCTCCCGCCTCGACTACTGCAACGCACTACTTGCTGGCCTCCCGGCCACTGCCACCAAGCCTCTTCAACTCATTCAGAACGCAGCGGCCCGCCTGATCTCAAACCTACCGAAGTCTCTTACTACACACCCTCAAGACCCCTACGCTCTGCATCTTCTAACTACACACCCTCAAGACCCCTACGCTCTGCATCTTCTAACTACACACCCTCAAGACCCCTACGCTCTGCATCTTCTAACTACACACCCTCAAGACCCCTACATCTTCTAACTACACACCCTCAAGACCCCTACACTCTGCATCTTCTAACTACACACCCTCAGGACCCCTACACTGCATCTACACACCCTCAAGACCCCTACGCTCTCCATCTTCTAACTACACACCCTCAAGACCCCTACGCTCTCCATCTTCTAACTACACACCCTCAAGACCCCTACGCTCTGCATCTTCTAACTACACACCCTCAAGACCCCTACGCTCTGCATCTTCTAACTACACACCCTCAAGACCCCTACGCTCTGCATCTTCTAACTACACACCCTCAAGACCCCTACGCTCTGCATCTTCTAACTACACACCCTCAAGACCCCTACGCTCTGCATCTTCTAACTACACACCCTCAAGACCCCTACATCTTCTAACTACACACCCTCAAGACCCCTACATCTTCTAACTACACACCCTCAAGACCCCTACGCTCTGCATCTTCTAACTACACACCCTCAAGACCCCTACATCTTCTAACTACACACCCTCAAGACCCCTACGCTCTGCATCTTCTAACTACACACCCTCAAGACCCCTACGCTCCACATCTTCTGACCGTCTCAGACCCACTCCTCTCCGAACTCCGGGAGGGTCATCAAGGAGAAGCCGCCTTTTCTCAGTCCTTGCCCCACAATGGTGGAATGAACTACCCACCCCAGTTAGGACAGCCGAAACCCGACCAATCTTTCGCCGTCGACTAAAGACGCACTTCTTCAACCATTATCTGAAAAAAATAAAAAATAATAATAATAATAATCTAACCCTAACTAACCTTACTGTCATGCACTTGTCCTAATAAACTAACCTACACTGTAGCACTCAACACTTTGATGAACATTGTTACTCAGCTGATAGAGTTGTGCCCTTCCTGCTGACTTGTCGTACAGAACTTGTAAGTCGCTTTGGATAAAAGCGTTCAGCTAAATGACTAAATGAAAATGTAAATTTAAGAGCAAATCCTCCTATAAAAAAGAATGTGTTGTTTTATTGCAAAATAAAAAAAAATTAAGGATACCCAATACATTACACTGTTTTTGGACTATATTACTATATTATCTGTTAATAATAGCGAGCAGGTTTTAGTGGCTCACAAAGTGCAGATAGGAGGTTTTCCCCTCGCTTTCTTTATGCAGATGAGAGGTTTTGCTCTTTGGACATCGATTTGATCTTTTCCGCACCTTTTCGAAACCAAGTTACATCGAGTATCCAGGATATTAGGAACAGGAGTTTAGTTTAGTTTGGTTTATTTATTTAGCACATTATTTAAAAAGAAAACAGTGCTAGGAGGGAACGGAGCCAAAGGGGCTTGTACAAAGATCCACTCCCATCCCATTGTCCATAAACATAATATGAACGAAATACATGTAAACTTGGTCTAGAAAATAAACTCAAAACAAGATCAGAGACATAAGTCAGACACTAAAAAATGGAAGATTGACACGCGCCAAGAACAATTATTTTTATTATTATAATTTTTTTGTTAAGTACAAGAAGGTAAAGGAGAGGAGAACATATGAACAGTATATATTAACTAGACAATTCCGCGCGGGGGAAATTGTGAAAGTGTGGGTGACGCCTGTGCACCGCCGGCCAACGGGGGAGAGGGTCTCTCGCGAGTCTCTATGACAAACGGTTCAAAGGATACAAAAAGGGGGCGCGGCCTAAGGATCAGGGGAGTGGTCAACATAGACCAATCAAAGAGGATATCCCTACTGAGTGCAATGACACAACCCGCAACACTATTACACTATTACACTATTACACAATATTACACTATTACACACTATTACACACTATTACACACTATTACACACTATTACACTATTACACACTATTACACTATTACACACTATTACACTATTACACACTATTACACTATTACACACTATTACACACTATTACACACTATTACACACTATTACACTATTACACACTATTACACTATTACACACTATTACACACTATTACACTATTACACTATTACACACTATTACACTATTACACACTATTACACATTATTACACTATTACACTATTACACACTATTACACACTATTACACTATTACACACTATTACACTATTACACACTATTACACTATTACACACTATTACACACTATTACACTATTACACACTATTACACTATTACACACTATTACACTATTACACACTATTACACACTATTACACTATTACACACTATTACACTATTACACTATTACACTATTACACACTATTACACTATTACACTATTACACACTATTACACTATTACACTATTACACACTATTACACTATTACACACTATTACACTATTACACACTATTACACACTATTACACTATTACACACTATTACACTATTACACACTATTACACTATTACACACTATTACACTATTACACTATTACACACTATAACACTATTACACTATTACACACTATTACACTATTACACACTATTGCACTATTACACTATTACACTATTACACACTATTACACTATTACACACTATTACACTATTACACTATTACACACTATTACACTATTACACTATTACACACTATTACACTATTACACTATTACACACTATTACACTATTACACTATTGCACACTATTACACTATTACACTATTGCACACTATTACACTATTACACTATTACACACTATTACACACTATTACACTATTACACTATTACACTATTACATGAAATACATGTAAACTTGGTCTAGAAAATAAACTCAAAACAAGATCAGAGACATAAGTCAGACACTAAAAAATGGAAGATTGACACGCGCCAAGAACAATTATTTTTATTATTATAATTTTTTTGTTAAGTACAAGAAGGTAAAGGAGAGGAGAACATATGAACAGTATATATTAACTAGACAATTCCGCGCGGGGGAAATTGTGAAAGTGTGGGTGACGCCTGTGCACCGCCGGCCAACGGGGGAGAGGGTCTCTCGCGAGTCTCTATGACAAACGGTTCAAAGGATACAAAAAGGGGGCGCGGCCTAAGGATCAGGGGAGTGGTCAACATAGACCAATCAAAGAGGATATCCCTACTGAGTGCAATGACACAACCCGCAACACTATTACACTATTACACTATTACACAATATTACACTATTACACACTATTACACACTATTACACACTATTACACACTATTACACTATTACACACTATTACACTATTACACACTATTACACTATTACACACTATTACACTATTACACACTATTACACACTATTACACACTATTACACACTATTACACTATTACACACTATTACACTATTACACACTATTACACACTATTACACTATTACACTATTACACACTATTACACTATTACACACTATTACACATTATTACACTATTACACTATTACACACTATTACACACTATTACACTATTACACACTATTACACTATTACACACTATTACACTATTACACACTATTACACACTATTACACTATTACACACTATTACACTATTACACACTATTACACTATTACACACTATTACACACTATTACACTATTACACACTATTACACTATTACACTATTACACTATTACACACTATTACACTATTACACTATTACACACTATTACACTATTACACTATTACACACTATTACACTATTACACACTATTACACTATTACACACTATTACACACTATTACACTATTACACACTATTACACTATTACACACTATTACACTATTACACACTATTACACTATTACACTATTACACACTATAACACTATTACACTATTACACACTATTACACTATTACACACTATTGCACTATTACACTATTACACTATTACACACTATTACACTATTACACACTATTACACTATTACACTATTACACACTATTACACTATTACACTATTACACACTATTACACTATTACACTATTACACACTATTACACTATTACACTATTGCACACTATTACACTATTACACTATTGCACACTATTACACTATTACACTATTACACACTATTACACACTATTACACTATTACACTATTACACTATTACACTATTACACACTATTACACTATTACACACTATTACACTATTACACTATTACACACTATTACACTATTACACTATTACACTATTACACACTATTACACTATTACACTATTACACACTATTACACTATTACACTATTACACACTATTACACTATTACACTATTACACACTATTACACACTATTACACTATTACACTATTACACTATTACACACTATTACACTATTACACTATTACACACTATTACACTATTACACTATTACACTATTACACACTATTACACTATTACACTATTACACACTATTACACTATTACACACTATTACACTATTACACACTATTACACTATTACACACTATTACACTATTACACTATTACACACTATTACACTATTACACTATTACACACTATTACACTATTACACTATTACACACTATTACACTATTACACACTATTACACTATTACACACTATTACACTATTACACTATTACACACTATTACACTATTACACACTATTACACTATTACACTATTACACTATTACACTATTACACACTATTACACTATTACACTATTACACTATTACACACTATTACACTATTACACACTATTACACTATTACACTATTACACACTATTACACACTATTACACTATTACACTATTACACACTATTACACTATTACACACTATTACACTATTACACTATTACACACTATTACACTATTACACTATTACACACTATTACACTATTACACTATTACACTATTACACACTATTACACTATTACACACTATTACACTATTACACTATTACACTATTACACACTATTACACTAGTACACACTATTACACTATTACACTATTACACACTATTACACTATTACACTATTACACACTATTACACTATTACACACTATTACACTATTACACTATTACACACTAGTACACTATTACACACAATTACACTATTACACTATTACACACTATTACACTATTACACTATTACACACTATTACACTATTACACTATTACACACTATTACACTATTACACTATTACACTATTACACACTATTACACTATTACACACTATTACACTATTACACACTATTACACTATTACACACTAATACACTATTACACTATTACACACTATTACACTATTACACTATTACACACTATTACACTATTACACACTATTGCACTATTACACTATTACACTATTACACACTATTACACTATTACACACTATTACACTATTACACTATTACACACTATTACACTATTACACTATTACACACTATTACACTATTACACTATTACACACTATTACACTATTACACTATTGCACACTATTACACTATTACACTATTGCACACTATTACACTATTACACACTATTACACTATTACACTATTACACTATTACACACTATTACACTATTACACACTATTACACTATTACACTATTACACACTATTACACTATTACACACTATTACACACTATTACACTATTACACTATTACACTATTACACACTATTACACTATTACACACTATTACACTATTACACTATTACACACTATTACACTATTACACACTATTACACTATTACACTATTACACACTATTACACTATTACACACTATTACACTATTACACTATTACACACTATTACACTATTACACACTATTACACTATTACACACTATTACACTATTACACTATTACACACTATTACACACTATTACACTATTACACTATTACACACTATTACACTATTACACACTATTACACTATTACACTATTACACACTATTACACTATTACACACTATTACACTATTACACACTATTACACTATTACACACTATTACACTATTACACACTATTACACTATTACACTATTACACACTATTACACTATTACACACTATTACACTATTACACTATTACACACTATTACACTATTACACACTATTACACTATTACACTATTACACTATTACACACTATTACACTATTACACACTATTACACTATTACACTATTACACACTATTACACTATTACACTATTACACACTATTACACTATTACACACTATTACACTATTACACACTATTACACTATTACACACTATTACACTATTACACACTATTACACTATTACACTATTACACACGATTACACTATTACACACTATTACACTATTACACACTATTACACACTATTACACTATTACACTATTACACACTATTACACTATTACACACTATTACACTATTACACTATTACACACTATTACACTATTACACACTATTACACTATTACACACTATTACACTATTACACTATTACACACTATTACACTATTACACACTATTACACTATTACACTATTACACTATTACACACTATTACACTATTACACACTATTACACTATTACACTATTACACACTATTACACTATTACACTATTACACACTATTACACTATTACACACTATTACACTATTACACACTATTACACTATTACACACTATTACACTATTACACTATTACACACTATTACACTATTACACTATTACACACTATTACACTATTACACTATTACACACTATTACACTATTACACACTATTACACTATTACACACTGTTACACTATTACACTATTACACACTATTACACTATTACACACTATTACACTATTACACACTATTACACTATTACACTATTACACACTATTACACTATTACACTATTACACACTATTACACTATTAGACACTATTACACTATTACACACTATTACACTATTACACTATTACACACTATTACACACTATTACACTATTACACACTATTACACTATTACACTATTACACACTATTACACTATTACACACTATTACACACTATTACACTATTACACTATTACACTATTACACACTATTACACTATTACACACTATTACACTACTACACACTATTACACTATTACACTATTACACACTATTACACACTATTACACTATTACACTATTACACACTATTACACTATTACACACTATTACACTATTACACCGAGTACAATGGCACAATCCGCAAGTCTCTACGACAAACGGTTCAAGAGATACACTGAGGGGGTGTGGCCTAAGGGGGCGTGGTCTAAGGATCGGGGGAGTGGTCAACATCGACCAATGAAAGGTGGTCAACATCGACCAATGGCACAATCCGCAAGTCTCTACGACAAACGGTTCAAGAGATACACTGAGGGGGTGTGGCCTAAGGGGGCGTGGTCTAAGGATCGGGGGAGTGGTCAACATCGACCAATGAAAGGTGGTCAACATGGACCAATGAAAAATGAAAGAGGATATCCCTACTGAGTACAATGGCACAATCCGCAAGTCTCTACGACAAACGGTTCAAGAGATACACTGAGGGGGTGTGGCCTAAGGGGGCGTGGTCTAAGGATCGGGGGAGTGGTCAACATCGACCAATGAAAGGGGGTCAACATGGACCAATGAAAAATGAAAGAGGATATCCCTACTGAGTACAATCATAGATATATATAGATATCTATGAGTACAATGGCACAATCCGCAAGTCTCTACGACAAACGGTTCAAGAGATACACTGAGGGGGTGTGGCCTAAGGGGGCGTGGTCTAAGGATCGGGGGAGTGGTCAACATCGACCAATAAAAGGTGGTCAACATGGACCAATGAAAAATGAAAGAGGATATCCCTACTGAGTACAATGACACAACCCACAAGACAGAGGGCGCTGTCAGCAATTCAGTACTGCAACACAGTGATGGCCAATGATGGGTTAAGTGGATGATGTCATTGGCAGCTCAGCCACGAGCCACACAGCTGAACCAATCATGAGTGAGCCATGAGCCACACAGGTGAAGCAATCACTATGACTTGCATATTTTCTATCCAATGCATTTCTATGGAGGCAGATGCATGACTGCATTGTCACATTGATTAAAAGAAAACTATAAGAGATGAAGCGTTGTGACGCGCACATGAGCACTACAACGAGTAGGCGAAGGGTTGTGCGCGATATTGTGACATTCGTGCGATATTGTGGCACTCCTTCGGCGATCGGAACAGAAGGCTAAAAAATAGTGTGAAAAATGTGATTTCTAGAGTGCGATTGCATGGCGGTCAATGGGGAGGAGAACCTTCAAACAAATGGTCGTCAGTTGAGATAGAAATGTCCAATTCCATTTATTTTTCTTTTGTGAGCGGGTTGACAGCCGTGTCATCGTTTTGATGTGTTTGTTTTATTTCTACGTCCAAAATTGAGATCACACTCGCAATTCACCCAAGGTAGGGGGAAAAAGATTATTTCAGCTGCTACACTCTAAAATGCAATGCATTCCCAATGGGACCGATATTTTACCGTTTAAAGTCGATTCGTAGCCAGACGGTGCGGTGAAACTTTACGAGTTCGGAGACCGGTGTTGCCATAGGCAAGCCGCTCGTTTTGATACCTTTCACGTGTATGGGGCGCGAACGCTTACGTGTTGCAAAGTGTTTGCAAAATCGGTGGAATAAAGAATAAAGAATAAAGAATAAAAAGAGTATGGATATGTATAGTGTGGGTGGCAACCTGGCTTCGCCAGGTCACCCACACTAATGAAGAAAAAGAACAAGCAGCCATAGATGTAACACTGAGTGATGTGAGCAACCGCATTGCATTATGGGTGGTTTTTAAGGTTGTCCGGAGCTGTGGAATGGAAGCTTGTAGGAAGGAGATATATATATATTATACTGTAGGCCTGTCTGTACAGTACCTACCTACCTGTACTGTAGTCACATGGCTCAGATCCGGTCCCTCCTTTCTGTCTGTCGTAAGGTCATCTGATCTCGCTCCGTTACCAAGACAACAGGAAAAAGCCATTTGGCCGATTATCCAGATTAGATCTAGCGAGACGATATGGAGGGTTTTTTTGTTCTCTTTTTTTCTGCCACGCACATGCATGCACACACACACACACACACGCACACACACACACACACACACACAAATGCACACACACGCACACACACACGCACACACGCACACGCACACACACACACACACACACACACACACGCACACACACACACACACACCTCACAGTTACCTTCCTGCTACGAAGCTCCAGAGTGGCCATGTTTTTCTACTTCGTCTCCACTAATGCAATTTCACATCTAATGAACTGGAGTGTGTGTGTGTGTGTGTATGTGTGTGTATGTATGTGTGTGTGTGTGTACTGTGTGTGTGTGTGTGTGCGTGTGTGTGTGTGTGTACATGTACTGTACGTGCATGTGTGTGTGTGTGTGCGTGCATGCATGTGTGTGTGCATGTACTGTATGTGCGTGTGTGTGTATGTATGTGTGTGTGTGTGTACTGTATGTGCATGTGCGTGTGTGTGTGTATGGTGGGGGGGGGGTGTACAAGAGTCACTTACTGTATAGCAATGTTTTTGCCGGGGCCTTCATCATCATCATCATCATCATCATCATCATCATCATCATCATCATCATCATCACCATCATCATCATCACCATCATCAAAATCTTCATCACCATCATCATCATCATCATCATCATCATCACAGTGTTCCTGTGAAGGGGAATTGGAAGGACGTGGACAGATGTTTATTACTCGTTAGGATGAAAATAACAGATGTTTATTACTTGTTAGGACAAAAATTACATATTTGTATTACTTGTTAGGATGAAAATAACATAGATGTTTATTACTTGTTAGGACAAAAATTACATATTTGTATTACTTGTTAGGATGAAAATAACATAGATGTTTATTACTTGTTAGGACAAACATAACATAGATGTTTATTACTTGTTAGGACAAACATAACATAGATGTTTATTACTTGTTAGGATGAAAATAACATAGATGTTTATTACTTGTTAGGACAAAGATAACATAGATGTTTATTACTTGTTAGGACAAAGATAACATAGATGTTTATTACTTGTTAGGACAAACACAACATAATGTGTATTACTTGTTAAGACAAACACAACATAGATGTTTATTACTTGTTAGGACAACAATAACATTTATGTTTATTACTTGTTAGGACAAACATAACATAGATGTTTATTACTTGTTAGGACAAACACAACATAGATGTTTATTACTTGTTAGGACAAACACAACATAGATGTTTATTACTTGTTAGGACAACAATAACATTGATGTTTATTACTTGTTAGGACAAACACAACATAGATGTTTACATTTACATTTAGTAATTTAGCTGAAACGTTTTTATCCAAAGCGACTTACAAGTTCTGTACGACAAGTCATCAGGAAGGGTACAACTCTATCAGCTGAGTAACCATGTTCATCAAAGTGTTGAGTGTAGGTTAGTTTATTAGGACAAGTGCATGACAGTAAGGTTAGTTAGGGTTAGATTATTATTATTATACTGTATATTTTTTTTATTATTTCAGATAATGGTTGAAGAAGTGAGTCTTTAGTCGACGGCGAAAGATTGGACGGGTTTCGGCTGTCCTAACTGGGGTGGGAAGTTCATTCCACCATTGTGGGGCAAGGACTGAGAATAGGCGACTTCTCCTTGATGACCCTCCCGAAGCTCGGATAGGAGTGGGTCTGAGGCGGCCAGAAGATGCAGAGCGTAGGGGTCTTGAGGGTGTGTAGTTAGAAGATGCAGAGCGTAGGGGTCTTGAGGGTGTGTAGTTAGAAGATGCAGAGCGTAGGGGTCTTGAGGGTGTGTAGTTAGAAGATGCAGAGCGTAGGGGTCTTGAGGGTGTGTAGTTAGAAGATGCAGAGCGTAGGGGTCTTGAGGGTGTGTAGTTAGAAGATGCAGAGCGTAGGGGTCTTGAGGGTGTGTTGTTAGAAGATGCAGAGCGTAGGGGTCTTGATGGTGTGTAGTTAGAAGATGCAGAGCGTAGGGGTCTTGAGGGTGTGTAGTTAGAAGATGCAGAGCGTAGGGGTCTTGAGGGTGTGTAGTTAGAAGATGCAGAGCGTAGCGGTCTTGAGGGTGTGTAGTTAGAAGATGCAGAGCGTAGGGGTCTTGAGGGTGTGTAGTTAGAAGATGCAGAGCGTAGGGGTCTTGAGGGTGTGCAGTTAGAAGATGCAGAGCGTAGGGGTCTTGAGGGTGTGTAGTTAGAAGATGCAGAGCGTAGGGGTCTTGAGGGTGTGCAGTTAGAAGATGCAGAGCGTAGGGGTCTTGAGGGTGTGCAGTTAGAAGATGCAGAGCGTAGGGGTCTTGAGGGTGTGTAGTTAGAAGATGCAGAGTGTAGGGGTCTTGAGGGTGTGCAGTTAGAAGATGTAGAGCGTAGGGGTCTTGAGGGTGTGTAGTTAGAGACCATTGACCGGAGGTAGGCGGGACAAAAAGAACAGATGTCTATTACTTGTTAGTACAAGTAACATAGATGTTTATAACTTTTTACGACAAAAATAACATAGATGTTTATTACTTGTTAGGATGTAAATGCACACACATGCACACACACCTGCAGCAACCCATGCCACACACACACACACACACACACATACTACACACACACACATACTACACACACACACACACACACACACACACACACACACACACACACACACACACACACACACAAACACAGCTGCTGCTACTACACCCATCCGCCCATGCCCACACCCTTCCCTCCCTCCCTCCCTCCACCCACACACATACAAACAGACAACACACACACAATCACTTCCTTCCCCCCTGTCGCCAAAGTATGTGAACCAGTGCGTTGGGCGACTGTCAGCTGTGAAATTGCTTTAACCAACCTCCACAGCCACGCATGCCAAGACCGGAGAGGCACAGAGGCACTTTGACAGCCATACTGGGCGAAGCGAGAGAGAGAGAGAGAGAGAGAGAGAGAGAGAGAGAGAGAGAGAGAGAGAGAGAGAGAGAGAGAGAGAGAGAGAGAGAGAGAGAGAGAGAGAGAGAGAGAGAGAGAGAGAGAGAGAGAGAGACAGAGAAAACACGCTCCCGTCAGATAGAGTTACAAACCCCTACCACTCACACGCCCTGATTGCCAGGCTGACTGACTGTAATCCTTGATAAGTCAATTTTCCTCAAATTTCATATTCCTTGACATGCAGCTTATGATACCAGAAATTAAAAGAGGGGTTGAAGCCTGAAGGGTGAGGGGGGGGGGGGGGGGCTACTACCCAGTTAAATCACCTTCATGTGGCAGTGATGATAGAAGTATACAAAGTCATGGCTTTTAACCCTTACCACTGTGTGGTAGTGAAGGGTTACCCTTCTTCTGTAGGGTGATAGTGAAAGGGCTAACCCTTTGTCACGTGGCACTGGAAGGGTTAACATTCTGTAATGTCGCAGTGAAAGGGTAACCCTTCTGTAGTGTGGTAGTGAAAGTGTTAACCGTGTCTAGTGAGGTAGTGAAAGGTTAACCTTCTGTAGTGTGGTAGTGAAAAGGTTAACCTTATGTAGTGTGGTAGTGAAAGGGTTAACCTTCTGTAGTGTGGTATTGAAAAAAGGTTAACCTTCTGTAGTGTGGTAGTGAAAGGTTAACCTTCTGTAGTGTGGTAGTGAAAGGGTTAACCTTCTGTAGTGTGGTAGTGAAAGGTTAACCTTCTGTAGTGTGGTAGTGAAAGGGTTAACCTTCTGTAGTGTGGTAGTGAAAGGTTAACCTTCTTGTAGTGTGGTAGTGACAGTTAACCTTCTGTAGTGTGGTAGTGAAAGGTTAACCTTCTGTAGTGTGGTAGTGAAAGGTTTAACCTTCTGTAGTGTGGTAGTGAAAGGGTTAACCTTCTGTAGTGTGGTAGTGAAAGGTTTAACCTTCTGTAGTGTGGTAGTGAAAGGTTTAACCTTCTGTAGTGTGGTAGTGAAGGGTTAACCTTCTGTAGTGTGGTAGTGAAAGGGTTAACCTTCTGTAGTGTGGTAGTGAAAGGTTAACCTTCTGTAGTGTGGTAGTGAAAGGTTAACCTTCTGTAGTGTGGTAGTGAAAGGTTTAACCTTCTGTAGTGTGGTAGTGAAAGGGTTAACCTTCTGTAGTGTGGTAGTGAAAGGGTTAACCTTCTGTAGTGTGGTAGTGAAAGGTTAACCTTCTGTAGTGTGGTAGTGAAAGGTTAACCTTCTGTAGTGTGGTAGTGAAAGGTTAACCTTCTGTAGTGTGGTAGTGAAAGGTTTAACCTTCTGTAGTGTGGTAGTGAAAGGGTTAACCTTCTGTAGTGTGGTAGTGAAAGGTTAACCTTCTGTAGTGTGGTAGTGAAAGGTTAACCTTCTGTAGTGTGGTAGTGAAAGGTTAACCTTCTGTAGTGTGGTAGTGAAAGGTTAACCTTCTGTAGTGTGGTAGTGAAGGGTTAACCGTCTGTAGTGTGGTAGTGAAGGGTTAACCGTCTGTAGTGTGGTAGTGAAAGGTTAACCTTCTGTAGTGTGGTAGTGAAAGGTTAACCTTCTGTAGTGTGGTAGTGAAAGGGTTAACCTTCTGTAGTGTGGTAGTGAAAGGTTAACCTTCTGTAGTGTGGTAGTGAAAGGTTAACCTTCTGTAGTGTGGTAGTGAAAGGTTAACCTTCTGTAGTGTGGTAGTGAAAGGTTAACCTTCTGTAGTGTGGTAGTGAAAGGGTTAACCTTCTGTAGTGTGGTAGTGAAAGGTTAACCTTCTGTAGTGTGGTAGTGAAAGGTTAACCTTCTGTAGTGGTGGTAGTGAAAGGTTAACCTTCTGTAGTGTGGTAGTGAAAGGTTAACCTTCTGTAGTGTGGTAGTGAAAGGTTAACCTTCTGTAGTGTGGTAGTGAAAGGTTTAACCTTCTGTAGTGTGGTAGTGAAAGGGTTAACCTTCTGTAGTGTGGTAGTGAAAGGTTAACCTTCTGTAGTGTGGTAGTGAAAGGGTTAACCTTCTGTAGTGTGGTAGTGAAAGGGTTATATCACTATGGGCTTGCGTGGCACCGTGGCCTACAACATGTATGAGGTCCAACTTGTTCATATCCATCTTACACTTTTATCCTTCTTGGTGGTCCTGCTACTCATAACAATTCTGCATATGGCATTACCATATGACACATTATGACTAGGGATGCTCGATATTGGCTTTTTTACCGATACCGATATTCCGATATTGTCCAACTCTTAATTTTCGATACCGATATCAACCGATACCGATATATGCAGGGTTTCCCCCCCCAAAAAACTGAATAATTTCAGGTAACTAATAATTTCACTGGATATATATATAACAAATATTGTTATTGTTTTTTTTCTTTTTTAAACCGATACCGATATTTTCCGATATCACATTTTACTGCCGATATCGGCCGATAATATCGGTCGGCCGATAATATCGGACATCCCTAATTATGACATTACCATGTTATAATTACATATGATATTTACCATGTTCTAATTATATATATGACATTACGATGTTATAACTACAGTAAACACATGGTAAACTAATTATCATAGACCACCGCAACACCGGTATTCTGAAATCATGGGAGAGAGAGCGGGTGGGGGGGGGGGGGGGGGGGGGGGGATTAATGAATGTGGATGAGAGCCTTGACATTACGTGGTTGTAGCTACGGCTGTGGGGGCGCAGGAGACATGATCCAATATACTTTTTTATACGCCTGAGTCTCCTGAACATGGAGAGACTAATCGCATCGTCGATCTGCACTTTCTCGGCGAGCTATAGTCACTTTTCTGCACCTACTCCCGAACTCTGCATGCTCAGATTGATACACCTAGATCTCTTGTTCTTAGCAGATGAAAACAGTTGATGTTTTAGTGGTTTTTCTACCATCTAACTGCTTGTGGGTTTATGGGAATTGCAGAGC
>NW_028171022.1:70185-88005 GCF_963971535.1 Notolepis coatsorum | reverse complement strand
TACACATCTACAATAAACATGCTGTGATAGTAATACATCACAGCAAGAGCAAATCCTTTCGAAGAGGCCACATCGCAGCGACAACCAGAACCTGCAGATTCCTCCTGAGCAACGTCAGAAGGATCCGCCCCTTCCTGACAAAAGAAGCCACCCAACTCCTCGTCCAATCAACAGTCATGACTACTGCAACGCACTGCTTGCTGGCCTTCTGACCACCGCCACCAAGCCTCTTCAACTCATTCAGAATGCAGCGGCCCGCCTGATCTCAAACCTACCGAAGTCTCAAACTACACACCCTCAAGACCCCTACGCTCTCCATCTTCTAACTACACACCCTCAAGACCCCTACGCTCTGCATCTTCTAACTACACACCCTCAAGACCCCTACGCTCTGCATCTTCTAACTACACACCCTCAAGACCCCTACGCTCTGCATCTTCTAACTACACACCCTCAAGACCCCTACGCTCTCCATCTTCTAACTACACACCCTCAAGACCCCTACGCTCTGCATCTTCTAACTACACACCCTCAAGACCCCTACGCTCTGCATCTTCTAACTACACACCCTCAAGACCCCTACGCTCTGCATCTTCTAACTACACACCCTCAAGACCCCTACGCTCCACATCTTCTAACTACACACCCTCAAGACCCCTACGCTCCACATCTTCTAACTACACACCCTCAAGACCCCTACGCTCTCCATCTTCTAACTACACACCCTCAAGACCCCTACGCTCTCCATCTTCTAACTACACACCCTCAAGACCCCTACGCTCTCCATCTTCTAACTACACACCCTCAAGACCCCTACGCTCTGCATCTTCTAACTACACACCCTCAAGACCCCTACGCTCTGCATCTTCTGACCGTCTCAGACCCACTCCTATCCGAGCTCCGGGAGGGTCATCAAGGAGAATAAGCCGCCTTTTCTCAGTCCTTGCCCCACAATGGTGGAATGAACTGCCCGCCACAGTTAGGACAGCCGAAAGCCGACCACTCTTTCGCCGTCGACTAAAGACGCACTTCTTCAACCATTATCTGAAAAAAATAAATAATAATAATAATAATCTAACCCTAACTAACCTACTGTCATGCACTTGTCCTAATAAACTAACCTACACTGTAGCACTCAACACTTTGATGAACATTGTTACTCAGCTGATAGAGTTGTGCCCTTCCTGCTGACTTGTCGTACAGAACTTGTAAGTCGCTTTGGATAAAAGCGTTCAGCTAAATGACTAAATGAAAATGTAAATATAAGAGCAAATCCTCCTATAAAAAAGAATGTGTTGTTTTATTGCAAAATAAAAAAAATGTAAGGATACCCAATACATTACACTGTTTTTGGACTATATTACTATATTATCTGTTAATAATACCGAGCAGGTTTTAGTGGCTCACAAAGTGCAGATAGGAGGTTTTCCCTCGCTTTCTTTATGCAGATGAGAGGTTTTGCTCTTTGGCCATCGATTTGATCTTTTCCGCACCTTTCAAAACCAAGTTACATCGAGTATCCAGGATATTAGGAACAGGAGTTTAGTTTAGTTTGGTTTATTTATTTAGCACATATTTAAAAAGAAACAGTGCTAGGAGGGAACGGAGCCAAAAGGGCTTGTACAAAGATCCACTCCCGTCCCATTGTCCATAAACATAATATGAACGAAATACATGTAAACATGGTCTAGAAAATAAACTCAAAACAAGATCAGAGACATAAGTCAGACACTAAAAAATGGAAGATTGACACGAGCCAAGAACAATTATTTTTATTTATTTTTTTTTTAAGTACAAGAAGGTAAAGGAGAGGAGAACATATGAACAGTATATATTAATGAAGAAAAAGAACAAGCAGCCATAGATGTAACACTGAGTGATGTGAGCAACCGCATTGCATTATGGGTGGTTTTAAGGCTGCGTGCTGGAAGGTTGTCCGGAGCTGTGGAATGGAAGCTTGTAGGAAGGAGATATATATATATATTATACTGTAGGCATGTCTGTACAGTACCTACCTACCTGTACTGTAGTCACATGGCTGAGATCCGGTCCCTCCTCTCTGTCTGTCGTAAGGTCATCTGATCTCGCTCCGTTACCAAGACAACAGGAAAAAGCCATTTGGCCGATTATCCAGATTAGATCTAGCGAGGCGATATGGAGGGTTTTTCTTTCTCTTTTTTTCTGCCATGCACATGCACGCACACACACACACACACACACACGCACACACACACACACACACACACACACACACACACACACGCACACATGCACACACACACACACACCTCACAGTTACCTTCTGCTACGAAGCTCCAGAGTGGCCATGTTTTTCTACTTCGTCTCCACTAATTCAATTTCACATCTAATGAACTGGAGTGTGTGTGTGTGTGCATGTGCGTGTGTGTGTGTGTGTGTGTGCGTGTGTGTGTGTTTGTGTGTGTATGTATGTGTGTGTGTGTGTGTGTGTACTGTATGTGCATGTAGAAGAGTCACTTACTGTATAGCATGTTTTTGCCGGGCCTTCATCATCATCATCATCATCACATCATCATCATCATCATCACCATCACCATCATCATCATCACCATCATCATCACAGTGTATTGCACTACCACAGGACCTAGCATGTCCTACCATGCTCTGTAAATAACTCATGTACATATACCGATATGCCCTACTCTGTTTACTTGTTTTATTGCACAATGTCGTTCTATTGGATTCTATTATATATTACTATTGTATTATGCACATCGTTGCGGGCAAGACCCCCTGCATTTCATTGTATACTTGTATGCCGTGACAAATAAAACTCTTGACTTGACTTGACAGTGTTCCTGTGAAGGGGAATTGGAAGGACGTGGACAGATGTGTATTACTTGTTAGGATGAAAATAACATAGATGTTTATTACTTGTTAGGATGAAAATAACATAGATGTTTATTACTTGTTAGGACAACAATAACATTGATGTTTATTACTTGTTAGGACAAACACAACATAGATGTTTATTACTTGTTAGGACAAACACAACATAGATGTTTATTACTTGTTAGGACAACAATAACATTGATGTTTATTACTTTGTTAGGACAAACACAACATAGATGTTTACATTTACATTTAGTAATTTTAGCTGAACGCTTTTATCCAAAGCGACTTACAAGTTCTGTACGACAAGTCATCAGGAAGGGCACAACTCTATCAGCTGAGTAACAATGTTCATCAAAGTGTTGAGTGTAGGTTAGTTTATTAGGACAAGTGCATGACAGTAAGATTAGTTAGGGTTAGATTATTATTATTATTATACTGTATATTTTCTTTAATTATTTCAGATAATGGTTGAAGAAGTGCGTCTTTAGTCGACGGCGAAAGATTGGACGGGTTTCGGCTGTCATAACTGGGGTGGGAAGTTCATTCCACCATTGTGGGGCAAGGACTGAGAATAGGCGACTTCTCCTTGATGACCCTCCCGGAGCTCGGATAGGAGTAGGTCTGAGGCGGCCAGAAAATGCAGAGCGTAGGGGTCTTGAGGGTGTGTAGTTAGAAGATGCAGAGCGTAGGGGTCTTGAGGGTGTGTAGTTAGAAGATGCAGAGCGTAGGGGTCTTGAGGGTGTGTAGTTAGAAGATGCAGAGCGTAGGGGTCTTGAGGGTGTGTAGTTAGAAGATGCAGAGCGTAGGGGTCTTGAGGGTGTGTAGTTAGAAGATGCAGAGCGTAGGGGTCTTGTGGGTGTGTAGTTAGAAGATGCAGAGCGTAGGGGTCTTGAGGGTGTGTAGTTAGAAGATGCAGAGCGTAGGGGTCTTGAGGGTGTGTAGTTAGAAGATGCAGAGCGTAGGGTCTTGAGGGTGTGTAGTTAGAAGATGCAGAGCGTAGGGGTCTTGAGGGTGTGTAGTTAGAAGATGCAGAGCGTAGGGGTCTTGAGGGTGTGTAGTTAGAAGATGCAGAGCGTAGGGGTCTTGAGGGTGTGTAGTTAGAAGATGCAGAGCGTAGGGGTCTTGAGGGTGTGTATTTAGAAGATGCAGAGCGTAGGGGTCTTGAGGGTGTGCAGTTAGAAGATGCAGAGCGTAGGGGTCTTGAGGGTGTGTAGTTAGAAGATGCAGAGCGTAGGGGTCTTGAGGGTGTGCAGTTAGAAGATGTAGAGTGTAGGGGTCTTGAGGGTGTGTAGTTAGAAGATGCAGAGCGTAGGGGTCTTGAGGGTGTGTAGTTAGAAGATGCAGAGCGTAGGGGTCTTGAGGGTGTGCAGTTAGAAGATGTAGAGCGTAGGGGTCTTGAGGGTGTGTAGTTAGAGACCATTGACCGGAGGTAGGCGGGACAAAAAGAACAGATGTCTATTACTTGTTAGTACAAGTAACATAGATGTTTATAACTTTTTACGACAAAAATAACATAGATGTTTATTACTTGTTAGGATGTAAATGCACACACATGCACACACACCTGCAGCAACCCATGCCACACACACACACACACACACACATACTACACACACACACACACACATACTACACACACACACACACACACACACACACACACACACACACACACACACACACACACACACACACACACACACACACACACACACACACACATACTACACACACACACACACACACAAACACAGCTGCTGCTACTACACCCATCCGCCCATGCCCACACCCTTCCCTCCCTCCCTCCCTCCCTCCCTCCCTCCCTCCCTCCCTCCCTCCCTCCCTCCCTCCCTCCCTCCACACACATACAAACAGACAACACACACACACAATCACTTCCTTCCCCCCTGTCGCCAAAGTATGTGAACCAGTGCGTTGGGCGACTGTCAGCTGTGAAATTGCTTTAACCCACCTCCACAGCCACGCATGCCAAGACCGGAGAGGCACAGAGGCACTTTGACAGCCATACTGGGCGAAGCGAGAGAGAGGGAGAGAGAGAGAGAGAGAGAGAGAGAGAGAGAGAGAGAGAGAGAGAGAGAGAGAGAGAGCAGAAAACACGCTCCCGTCAGATAGAGTTACAAACCCCTACCACTCACACGCCCTGATTGCCAGGCTGACTGACTGTAATCCTTGATAAGTCAATTTTCCTCAAATTTCATATTCCTTGACATGCAGCTTATGATACCAGAAATTAAAAGAGGGGTTGAAGCCTGAAGGGTGAGGGGGGGGGGGGGGCTACTACCCAGTTAAATCACCTTCATGTGGCAGTGATGATAGAAGTATACAAAGTCATGGCTTTTAACCCTTACCACTGTGTGGTAGTGAAAGGGTTACCCTTCTTCTGTAGGGTGATAGTGAAAGGGCTAACCCTTGTCACGTGGCACTGGAAGGGTAACATTCTGTAATGTCGCAGTGAAAGGGTTAACCCTTCTGTAGTGTGGTAGTGAAAGTGTTAACCGTGTCTAGTGAGGTAGTGAAAGGTTAACCTTCTGTAGTGTGGTAGTGAAAAGGTTAACCTTATGTAGAGTGAAAGGGTTAACCTTCTGTAGTGTGGTATTGAAAAAAGGTTAACCTTCTGTAGTGTGGTAGTGAAAGGTTAACCTTCTGTAGTGTGGTAGTGAAAGGGTTAACCTTCTGTAGTGTGGTAGTGAAAGGTTAACCTTCTGTAGTGTGGTAGTGAAAGGGTTAACCTTCTGTAGTGTGGTAGTGAAAGGTTAACCTTCTGTAGTGTGGTAGTGAAAGGTTAACCTTCTGTAGTGTGGTAGTGAAAGGTTAACCTTCTGTAGTGTGGTAGTGAAAGGTTTAACCTTCTGTAGTGTGGTAGTGAAAGGGTTAACCTTCTGTAGTGTGGTAGTGAAATGTTTAACCTTCTGTAGTGTGGTAGTGAAAGGTTTAACCTTCTGTAGTGTGGTAGTGAAAGGGTTAACCTTCTGTAATGTGGTAGTGAAAGGGTTAACCTTCTGTAGTGTGGTAGTGAAAGGTTAACCTTCTGTAGTGTGGTAGTGAAAGGTTAACCTTCTGTAGTGTGGTAGTGAAAGGTTTAACCTTCTGTAGTGTGGTAGTGAAAGGGTTAACCTTCTGTAGTGTGGTAGTGAAAGGGTTAACCTTCTGTAGTGTGGTAGTGAAAGGTTAACCTTCTGTAGTGTGGTAGTGAAAGGTTAACCTTCTGTAGTGTGGTAGTGAAAGGTTAACCTTCTGTAGTGTGGTAGTGAAAGGTTTAACCTTCTGTAGTGTGGTAGTGAAAGGGTTAACCTTCTGTAGTGTGGTAGTGAAAGGTTAACCTTCTGTAGTGTGGTAGTGAAAGGTTAACCTTCTGTAGTGTGGTAGTGAAAGGTTAACCTTCTGTAGTGTGGTAGTGAAAGGTTAACCTTCTGTAGTGTGGTAGTGAAGGGTTAACCGTCTGTAGTGTGGTAATGAAGGGTTAACCGTCTGTAGTGTGGTAGTGAAAGGTTAACCTTCTGTAGTGTGGTAGTGAAAGGTTAACCTTCTGTAGTGTGGTAGTGAAAGGGTTAACCTTCTGTAGTGTGGTAGTGAAAGGTTAACCTTCTGTAGTGTGGTAGTGAAAGGTTAACCTTCTGTAGTGTGGTAGTGAAAGGTTAACCTTCTGTAGTGTGGTAGTGAAAGGTTAACCTTCTGTAGTGTGGTAGTGAAAGGGTTATATCACTATGGGCTTGCGTGGCACCGTGGCCTACAACATGTATGAGGTCCAACTTGTTCATATCCATCTTACACTTTTATCCTTCTTGGTGGTCCTGCTACTCATAACAATTCTGCATATGGCATTACCATATGACACATTATGACATTACCATGTTATAATTACATATGATATTTACCATGTTCTAATTATATATATGACATTACGATGTTATAACTACAGTAAACACATGGTAAACTAATTATCATAGACCACCGCAACACCGGTATTCTGAAATCATGGGAGAGAGAGCGGGTGGGGGGGGGGGGGGGGGGGGGGATTAATGAATGTGGATGAGAGCCTTGACATTAAGTGGTTGTAGCTACGGCTGTGGGGGCGGGAGACATGATCCAATATACTTTTTTATACGCCTGAGTCTCCTGAACATGGAGAGACTAATCGCATCGTCGATCTGCACTTTCTCGGCCGAGCTATAGTCACTTTTCCGCACCTACTCCCGAACTCTGCATGCTCAGATTGATTCACCTAGGTCTCTTGTTCTTAGCAGATGAAAACAGTTGATGTTTTAGTGGTTTTTCTACCATCTAACTGCTTGTGGGTTTATGGGAATTGCAGAGCAACCTGTTGCACAAGTAACTAACTATTTTGTCATTGTGTGTATATCAGTGGCGGCTACTGACCAAATTTTTTGGTGAAGCACAAATAATTATATTATATTATATATTAAATTATATTTTTAAAACATCCCCAAGGCTGCAACACCAGGTGTCAGGCTCCTCATTCGCTTCCATTAATTTTGGGGACCATGTTTAAATATCATACTTCTGAACTATAAACAAACTACTGCTGTGACGATTTCAATAAAACAGACCATTGTGGTACAGTACATGCTTTTTTTTGGCATTTGCATTTGCCCTGCGTGGAATGTTTATGGAGTGGTTACCATGGTTACCTGCTGTCTTGCCGGAAGAAAGATTCTAAACATTCTGTGAGAAGTTGACAGTTGGTAACATACAAAACCATTCAAACAGTTCTTATTCTTATTCCTGATGTCTGGACGAATATGTGAGTGTCTTGTGAGAAATGCTTCCAAACCCCATTGAACTGTATTACAGTTGCAAACTAATTCTACAGGTTGGTGTTCATTTCTCAAAAACAACAAATAGTCTGAATGCCATAGGAAAGGGCTTGATTAGTGATCACTAGGAGGCTCTCCTGACCCTTCCCTTGTAATCAAAAGGCCTCACTATCACACAGACTGAACTGTTGTTTCTGTGAGTGGAGGCAACTTTCTCTGAGAAAACAGGAAAGCAGCTCAGCGCTGGGGAAACGTGAACAAGAGTAACACTTAAAAGGACAATTACGTGGGTAATTAGAACGTAAACACATGCATTTCAGCCACAGAGACACACACACACACACTGGACGCAGCGGCAGTGGCGGCTGGTGAATTCCTCCTCGGGGGGGGGGGGGGGGGGGGGGCGGAATTAATTAGTATCCCCTCTATCTCTCCTTCTCTCTCTCACTCACACACAGCGCGACGTGGAATCGATTCGTTATACAATCAGACCTAGTAGTATGTGTAGTATATACCAATAATAACTTCAGTATGAGTACAGGGCTGTACACATATTTTGCATATTGTTAAACGAGCCAAGGCTAGCTATTAAACTATCGATATGAATTGAAAATGGGGGACCCTGATGTAAACAAGACAAACGTCTTTCTCTGGTCTGCATCCCCTTAACAATTGTGTGTATTGAGCCGTACTGTATTGTACCCATTCTGCAATCTGTTAATAAAGTTTTCAATCAATCAATCAATCAATCAATCAATCAATCAATCACTCACTCAATCAATCAATCAATCAATCAATCAATCAATCAATCAATCAATCAATCAATCAATGTATAAAAACCTGAAGTAATGTCCCTCTTCTAGTAACATAAAGGAAGCAGGCGGGTGAGACCAGAGCGTTCCAGTGGCTGAATGGACCGTTGTGGACCTGAAATCGATTTGGACTAAATAAAGGTCGCCCTTATAATAAGCGTTAGGTTTTAAAGGCTACATTGAGTCTGCACTTTAAAGTATGCATTTTCAAGACGCAGAGGAAAGGACTCCATGTCACGTTGCAATGCATTTGTAATGACATGCTGACGTTGTGTTCAAGAATATAGTACCATTTAATTAACGTGTGTGTGTGTGAACTAAAGCAATGCTGAGATTAATCGAATTGCTCACATTAATATTCATAGAGTTAAAATAAAATTAATACATACAAATAATCAGCTTTTACCATTTGTGTGGGGTTTGTTTTTGTTGCTTTGTTGTTGTTTTTTTATAGGCATGTTCTGGAAAATGTGCTTAAAGGTGTTATCAATTGTGAAATGACTTATTCCTGGAGGGAGAGGTAGATGTGGTATTGGAGGTAAAAAAAAAGAAAAGAATAAAAAAAAGAACATGATGACAATACCATGTGGATTTGTGTAGCCTGCGTGAAGTCACCCATATTGATCCTGAATCAGTGTTTGTTCTGTACGGAATAGATGGGGTTGGTGTTGGGAGGGGTAGAGGCTGTACTGAGAGACCAGTCCCTCTGGGGCCTATAATGCAGGGTCCAGGAGAGGGGAGCAGTGAAGCACAAAACATCTCTAATCCCACAGAGGAGAGATTCATCGTCATCATCATCATCATAGTAAAAGAAAAATGTAATCCCCCCCCGGCTTAAACATCTCCCAGACATGCAGCGTTGGGAAGCGCCCCTTCAGCCGAGGCAGATCCTGCAAGGTCTCTGTAATGTTTTCCTTTGCGTGCAGAAGGCTGGGATTGCAGGAATAATGTGATTTTACCAACACCCGATTAGAAGAACCTCTTTCACGCTCGCCTCTCTCTCTCCCTTGAAAAAGACGTGGGTGTCCGGGGGGATTTAAAAAGGCTACTGTTTTCCTTTGTGGAACAGCTTCAACATATCAAGAAGCAACCCCCCCCCCCCACACACACACACACACACACACACACTCAGGGGTTACAGATAATAACCGGTGCCTTGGGGGACCGCGCTGATAGGGTGCGTTTGGGGGACCGCGTGATAGAATAGAATAGAAATACTTTAACTCATTGGACGCCACGGATTAGCCTCATCCTGTAGTAGCTACCGCCACCGCTGCAGACGATGGGAGTCGCTCACCTTGTTTGCAGGGCTATAACTATTTAAATAGTATAGCTATATGCAATACTATGGCCCATTTGACATCGAGTATCTATCGTTCAAGATGTGAAAAAGGAATATTTTTTCCATCCATACATTCTCGTTTTATACCGTGGTGAATATAAGTATGGTTTTAGAGCGGTCTAGGGTAATTCCTGGGAGGCTAGTAATAGGCCGCGACGCATATTATACTTAATCCATTGGCATTTCGTCCCTATACACGCTACAATAAAAAATTCAAATGCATATGATCGGTATATTATGTTCCATGATGCAAGCATGAAAGGGGGGAGGTGTCGTTTCTGATTAATTGATTGTCAATAACGGCATTCGTTAGTACAACAGCATATGCTGATCAGGGCGATGAAAACAATGAACAACCAAGCTTAAATTGACGTTAAATTGCTCTTACCTGTGGCCGATGAGATTCCAAAAATATTCCAATATATCCAAATTATTTGATTGCCATCTGGTAGATCGTATGTCCATTTGGCCCACGCCATAACCCCCCACAGCATAATGAATCGGGCGTCCCGAAAGCGATTCAATGCGATCGGGTGAAGATCTTGATCCACGTTACTAGAAAACTCCGCCCGGATGACTTTCAATGATACACAGAGTCATACACAGAGTCACAAAGGAAGTGCAACATCGGCCGCATACCACCAGGCGGTATTGGACCGTTGAGATCTCAGACACATTGCCACACAGTACCACAGCCTTCCTGGATGATTTATGAATGGAAATAGCGAATAAAATAAATAACGATCCAATAACGAGCAGTGTTGGGCAAGTTACTTTAAAAAAGTAACTAGTTACAGTTACTAGTTACTTCGTCCAAAAAGTTACTAAATTACTTACTCAGTTACAAATGATAAAAGTAACTAGTTACTTCAGAAAGTAACTATTGCGTTACTTTCAAGTACATTTGTAACATAAACAACGTACACAAATGTAAACTATTTTAATGTTGCTGTGGGACAAAGTGAGACTAGCCTCCAATCAAATGCCATGTATGTAGATATTATAATTACTATGTTTATATAGTGGATCATACAAATACAAACACAATAGATGTTTTGGAACTTTTGATATGTATTGCCCCTCAACAGGCTACAACTGGGCAACATTAAATTATGCTTGTGCACTATACCGAAAATAAATAACAAATATATACTGATTGATTGAACATTTTTATTAACAGATTGCAGAATGGGTACAGTACAGTACAGCTCAATACACACAATTGTTAAGGGGATGCAGACCAGAGAAAGACTTTCGTCTTGTTTACATCAGGGTCCCCCATTTTCAATTCATAATGACATTTATGACATACACAACATATAGATATACATATATCTAATCATGACATTTAAGACATACAGATATACACTCTTTGTAGTGCAAATAAAACAAAAAAACAGATGTGTCGTGTGTGTCGCTCACTCTCTTTCTGTATCTCTCTAGTTCTCTCTCTCTCTCTCTCTCTCTGAGCACCTGAATACTGTGCTATTAAACCAGGAAGTGCAGCACTATGTTGATAAGGCTGTCAGCAGTAGACTAGACTAGAGCCTCCACTACTGTATAGTATAGTGCCCTGCGCTGCAACACAACAAACACAAGTGCGAACAAAAAATGCTCATGGACTCGTCTCTCGTTGACTGGCTCGCTTGTGTTGTTCGTTGGATTCCTTTTGGATTATTTGGGCTCGCCAAACAAACTATCAAAACGTACACGGACCCGCAGATCGCAGTCTCTCATTGACTGACTCGCTTGTGTTTTCGTTGTGTGTCTGACTATGCATGCTTTCGAACACCCGCCCAACTCTACCTCTGATTGGCTTACCATGAAATTGTACTCAACCTCAGCCAATCGTCAGCATGTATGCGCTTGTCTCGCGCACTGCCCACTTTAACCAAGGAAGGAAAAAAAGTATTGCCTCTCGGCGCAGAGATCTAGTTGGTCTGATGAAAAAAACTGCTTCAATAATAGTAACGCGCCACATTTTTTGGCAGTAACAGTAACGGCGTTATTAAGATTGGAAGAGTAGATTACTCGTTACTGAAAAAAGTAACGCAGTTAGTAACGCCGTTATTTATAACGCCGTTATTCCCATCACCGATAAGGAGTATACTCGTTGTTGGCGTTATTCGATTGGCGGCCAATAACGAGTATACTCGTCGTTGGCGGGGAATGAGTTAATTATCCAGAGAAAAATGTGACACTACAAATCGCTCACATTAAACATTTAGACAGAACAAAGTCACAAATAAGAATAACAAAACAAATTGCCTAAGAATAAGAATAGAATAAAATATACAGTAAAAATATACACAAGTCTACAGTAAGTGTAATATTGCACAGTGTTGTTTCAAAAGTAAGAGTCCAGGAAGATGGTAACTGTCACTCTGTGCTCAGTGCTGCAGTGAGGCACAGTGATGCGTTGTAAAGTCTGATGGCTGTCGGAATGAAGGACTTCCTGTGCCTTCCTGATAGGGTGCGTTTGGGGACCGCAGGGATAGGGTGTGTTTGGGGGGACCGCGGGATAGGGTGCGTTTGGGGGGACCGCGGGATAGGGTGCGTTTGGTGGGACCGTGGGATAGGGTGCGTTTGGGGGGACCGTGGGGATAGGGTGCGTTTGGGGGACCATGTGATAGGGTGCGTTTGGGGGACCATGTGATAGGGTGTGTTTGGGGGGACCATGTGATAGGGTGCGTTTGGGGGACCATGTGATAGGGTGCGTTTGGGGGGACCGCGGTGATAGGGTGCGTTAGGGGGACCATGTGATAGGGTGTGTTTGGGGGACCACGGTGATAGGGTGTGTTTGGGGGGACCATGTGATAGGGTGCGTTTGGTGGGACCGCAGGGATAGGGTGCGTTAGGGGGACCATGTGATAGGGTGTGTTTGGGGGGACCGCGGGGATAGGGTGCGTTTGGGGAGACCGTGGGGATAGGGTGCGTTTGGGGGGACCGCGGGGATAGGGTGCATTTGGGGAGACCGCGGGGATAGGGTGCGTTTGGGGGACCGCAGGGATAGGGTGCGTTTGGGGGACCGCGTGGATAGGGTGTGTTTGGGGGAACCGCGTGGATAGGGTGTGTTTGGGGGACCGTGGGATAGGGTGTGTTTGAACCCGAAAAAATACCACATTTCTTCGGAGGGATCGAGGGGCACATTGTTGGAAAATAAACGTTACTCAAAAAACTTCTTGAAATTGGATTTGAAAATGTGATCTCTGCTGATCGCACACACGTGGGAAAGGGGGGGAGGGGGGGGATTTGAGATGCAATTTTCCTGAGCCATGACCCACTCCGACAACAGGAGGAGGGATGTCTCTGTGTTCCTCCCAAGCTGGGTCTCATGGGGAAGGATTTAACCATTTTTAATGGCATTACAGGAGGCCGTGATCCTACACGATAAGTCTCCCGCCAAACCACAGATAATGTAGTTCCTCTCCCCCCTGGTTTACTTATTTTGTAATGTTATTTCTTAGTTGATTTGAACAGTAGACTCTGTTTCGATGTCCAGTGTTTTTTTTTTTTTTTTTTTTTCACTTTTTCTCCTCTTTTTCTATTTTTCTCCCATCCCAATTCCACTGTGTCAATTCTCCCCTCCCCTGTCTTGAACGTTGCTCGCATATGCCCCCCACTGGCCGGTTGTAGGGAGGATAGAAGCCTTGCATCACGTGTCCCCTCCGGTACACGAGGAGGCAGCCTGTCACATCTTTTCACCTGCCAGCGCGGACTCTCATTGGCGAGGTGTAACATGTGGGAGGCTCACACTACCCCCGCCATTTCCTGTCGCTGCTGTGCAGGTGTCCCCCAACCGACCTGTAGGAGTCGCTGTCCACAACGTCCAGATTACCACCCATCGACTTCCACCCGCTGACTCTGCCAATTGAGCCAGTATGACGGCCGGCCCAAGCCGGAGGCAACGCTGACAGCCGGAGTCGAACCCGGTGTCTCTTGCGTTGGTGACGAGTGCAATGTCCGCTGCGCCACCCAGCCGTCATTGATGTCCAATGTTTTTTGTGTGTTTTCTTTTCTTTTCTGAAAGTGTACATACGCTGTATTGTGTTAGGAGCCCCTCGAAAACAACGAGATGCTACATCTCAAGGGGTTATTCCAAATGTCTATATATATATTGTAGACCAAAGCAGGATGTGTGTATAAAGACCAGTGATGTAGACCAGTGGTTCCCAAAGTCGGGGTCGCGACCCAAAGGTGGGCCGCGAGCAACCACGGGAGGGCCGCGAGATGATTAAAAAAAAAAAAAAACGTTTTTTATTTTTATTTTTTTGTCAGGCCACTGAACTTAGAAGCAGACCAGGACAGTGTTTCTAGTTGTATACTAAAATTCTATTCTATTGTATTCTAAAATGTGACTATATGGTTTTATATTAACTTAAAACATAAACAAAAAATTAAAATCTACTTATTTCAACGAACATTTCAAACTAAATAACAGATTATGCACATAAAACGCTGAAAACAACCGAAGCAACAATAGTATTTTAATGAGGCTATTATTATTATTATTATTATTATTATTATTATTATTATTATTATTATTATTATTATTATTATTATTATTATTATTATTATTATTATTATTATTATTATTATTATTATTATTATTATCATTATTATTTTGCAACAAGTTAGCCCTCTCATAAATAGCACATATAAATGAATAACTAACTTGAACTAACTTAATAGGATTGAAGTGATATTTGGCTTAAAAAATCAGCCGCCTGGCAAAAAAAAAAAAAAAAAAAAAAAAGCCTGACGATGTGCATTGGGCCGCGGCTCTCTGACGCCTTATTTTCTGGGTCCCGGCCTGAAAAGTTTGGGAACCCCTGCTGTAGACTAATGAAACAGTAGCTGGATATGGACGTGTGTGTGCCTGTGTGTGGGTATGGTGTTATATACAGTGTATATTCATATTCTTATCCAATTGGAAAAGCAAAACATGTGAACTAAAACGGTATCATTATGTAAGCGTATATGAATACACCTGATGATAAATGGTCAAAGAAATCACGATTTGGACCTTTACAGCTAAGTAAATTTATAAAATAATAATATAAAAAAATGCAAAACAGGAAAGAGGGGGATGAGTCATCAAGTCAACCGTTTCCATGGGTATTGTTTGCTGCTCTTGACTGATTCAAGCAGTGCTTTGTCCTTCTGCGCAGCCAGAGAGGAGTCTTGACATGATGAGTCATGGTTCACGGGTTCATTTTTGAGTCGGACCATTTAACCCTTTCACTGCCACACGACAGAAGGTTAACCCTTTACTATCACCGTCGGTTGTGTGATAGTAAAGGGTTAACCTTCTGTCGTGTGGCAGTGAAAGGGTTAACCGGCTGTCGTGTGGCAGTAAAAGGGTTAACCGTCTGTGTATTGTCGCAGTGAAAGGGTTAACCGTTAACCTCTCTACAAAGAGTCCTGGCTCACCGAGGACAAACGAGACGACCCTGAACATGTCGATCAAGTTGTCTTTCCCACCACCACTACTTCTCTGACATCAGGTCCGTCTTTCTGCATTTCCTCCCGGCTGGCGAAGACACTCCTCATGGGATTGGTCCATACCGCCTGTCAGTCATTCTGAGGGCCACCGCCCCCTGCTCCAGGTCAGTGAAGGAGAACTCCTTACAGAGGACCATCAGAACCTTACAGAGGACCATCAGAACCTTACAGAGGACGTTCAGAACCTTACAGAGGACCATCAGAACCTTACAGAGGACGGTCAGAACCTTACAGAGGACCACCAGAACCATAGTTTTTTATGATTTCATTTGTTCTTTTTTAATGTCAACATATTTAAATTATTCAAATGGTACTCAAACATGTTCCGTTGTGATGTCACAGTATGATGTCATAATCAAACATTCTAGAACATTTGTGATGTCACAGTATGATGTCATAATAGATAATTCTAGAACATTTGTCATGTCACAGTATGATGTCATAATCAAACATTCTAGAACATTTGTGATGTCACAGTATGATGTCATAATAGATCATTCTAGAACATTTGTGATGTCACAGTATGATGTCATAATCAAACATTCTAGAACATTTGTGATGGCACAGTATGCTGTCATAATAGAACATTCTAGAACATTTGTGATGTCACAGTATGATGGCATAATAGATCATTCTAGAACATGTGTGGTGTCACAGTATGCTGTCATAATCAAACATTCTAGAACATTTGTGATGTCACTGTATGATGTCATAATAGAACATTCTAGAACATTTGTGATGTCACTGTATGATGTCATAATAGAACATTCTAGAACTTTTGTGTTACAGTATATATTCAACAATTCTCTCAGAAGATCTCAGAAGACCAAGTGAAGATATCACTTGTTGTTTCCGGCTACTTGTCTGTAAGCTTGAATATATTCTGTAGATACCATTTAAAATCACCACATGGAAAAGGAAACAATGTCCTGTACAATCCTTAATGAGCTGCGTCTGGAGGGAAGGTTCTGTGATGTGGTTATTAAAGTCAACAGCACTGAGTTGAATGCCCACAAGGCCCTCCTGTGTGACTGCAGTGACTATTTCAGGTAAGTTTAGCTTGGTTCAGGTTAGCTTGGTTCAGGTTAGCTTGATTCAGCTTAGCTTGGTTCAGGTTAGCTTGGTTATTAAACAGATACCATACTGTACTTTTACTGTAAACAGATACTATACTGTACGTTTACTGTAAACAGATACTATACTGTACGTCTACTGTAAAAAGATACTATACTGTACTTATACTGTAAAAAGATACTATACTGCACTTTTTCTGTAAACAGATACTATACTGTACTTCTACTGTAAACAGATACTATACTGTACTTCTACTGTAAAAAGATTCTATACTTCTACTGTACTAAGACCCTATACTTCTACAGTGAAAATATATTACTACACAGGACAGAATGTTGCTTACTGATCAGATATCTCTATACTCTGCGTTCCACAGAGCCCTCTTCACTCGCTGGAGCGACTCAGAGAAAGCAGTCTACACTATCCCTGGGGTGTCCCCGGGTATGATGCAGCTCATCATAGAGTACTCCTACACACGCTTTGTGCTGGTGACAGCAGAGAACGTGGAAGAGCTTCTGGTGGCTGCAGACCAGCTTCGTGTCACTGGCATAGTAGGAGCATCCTCTGACTTCCTAGAAGGCCAGCTGTCTCTGGAAAACTGTGTCGGCATCTGGAGGTTCGCGGACATCTACTGCTGCCCTGACCTGAGGCGCAAGGCCCATATCTTCACCGTGTGCCACTTTGAGGAGATGTTGCACGTCTCACAGGAATTTGTGGAGCTGTCCCCGCAGCAACTGGTGGACATCATCGAGAGGGATGATCTGAACGTGAAGAGCGAGGAGACGGTGTTCGAGGCCGTCCTCCGTTGGATCGACCACTCCCGTGAGGAGCGTAAAACACACATCCCTTTGCTGCTGCCCAAGGTAACTAATTGTATTACTGTGCATTACATTAAAACAACACTAGGTTCCCTAGTACAGTGGTTCTCAAACATTTGGGTCCAAACTGTTCCCTAGCAACAGAAAGCGTCTACAACCGCTGTCTTAAGTTGTACCCGCTGTCTGCTTGTCTCTTCCCAGGTTCGCATGGGCTTGATGAGGCCTGACTACTTCAGGAGCAACGTCCAGAACAACCCTGTGGTGAGGGACAGCCAGGACTGCAGGCCCCTCATCCTCAGCGTCCTGAACCCCCCTGGCTCCGACAGGCTCCCAAACCCCCTGACCCGCCCACGCCTGCCCCAGGAGGTCCTATTGGCCGTCGGAGGCGGGGGTGGCATGGAGGCTTACAATATCCGAACCGGTGGATGGATGGATGTGAGCGTTGAGGGGGAGAGTCCCCGGAGAGGCCACGGCACCGCTTTTCTCCACGGTCTGGTCTACTGCATCGGCGGCTGGGACGGTGGGCAGCGTCTCAGCAGTGTGCGCAGGTTCAACCCCCTCACTCGCAGCTGGCTGCAGGCGGCTCCCATGCACTCACG
>NW_028171022.1:55185-65185 GCF_963971535.1 Notolepis coatsorum | reverse complement strand
TAAGTATGAACTAAGCACAATAGAATAATATAATTATGAAATAAAATATAGGCAGGGGCTGAACAACTGTAAATAAGAGGTCAAATAAAATTATATGGGATCAAACAGAAGGGAAGACTGTCAAGTTTTTTTTTTGTCTATCCACTTTTTCTCCATTATCTATTTTTCTCCCCATCCCAATTCCGCTGTGCCAATTCTCCCCTCCCCTGTCTTGAACGTTGCTCGCATATGCCCCCCACTGGCCGGTTGTAGAGAGGATAGAAGGCTTGCATCGCGTGCCCCCTCCGATACACGAGGAGGCAGCCTGTCGCATCTTTTCACCTGCCAGCGCCAACTCTCAGTGGGCGAGGTGTAACGTGTGGGAGGCTCGCACTACCCCCGCTACTTCCTGTCTCTGCTGTGCAGGCGTCCCCCCCAACCGACCTGTAGGAGTCGCTGTCCACAACGTCCAGATTACCACCCATCGACTTCCACCCACTGACTGGTGACAGCGTGGCAGTCAATGAGTTAACAAACACTGGAATATTATGTTCAATGGACATCTTTTTATAAGAACATACAAATAAAAGTACAATTAGCATCGCTGATCGAAAACTATTCAAACAAACACGGCACTCGGGAAACATTTAATGATGAAATAATGTTGAACATTAGTGAATGAATGAATGAATGAAAACTTTATTAACAGATTGCAGAATGGGTACAGTACAGTACGGCTCAATACATACAATTGTTAAGGGGATGCAGACCAGAGAAAGACTTTCGTCTTGTTTACATCAGGGTCCCCCATTTTCAATTCATCGTAACATATATGACATACAGATAGACAGTACTGCTACATCTATACATTTATGACATACCAGATTTGCAATTACAGTACTGTTTGTGATACAAAAAGAGTCCATAAAGAAAAGAGTATATACATTAGGCGTAGAAACTGTACATTGGATTGGGTAGGTGGGGGTGGGGGGGGACTGTACATTGGAGGTGGTTTGGTGGGTGGGGGGGGGGGGGGGGGGGGGGTTGGGTAGGAGTGGGGGGGGGGTACCGTGTACCGAGTCAGTTTCAGCTGCGTGTCCAACACTTCAAACACACGTCGCTCCGATACATTTCCGATCTTCACACGAGAGACGAGAAGAGCGATAGTTAACGTGGAATGGAAGGGAAGGAAGGAAGCTTGATGAGTTGAATAAAGATGTGCGTGGCGTTGAGTTGTAGCTCCGGAGTCCCAGGATGTGTTCAGGAGATCAGCAGGCTGCGGAGAGAAACACACGCTCAGCAACACTGTCCTCTGGACCCCCGGCCCCCAGGCCCCCAGGGACCACCCCTCCCACCCACCAGTAGGGCTGGACTGAACACTGTCCTCTGGACCCCCAGCCCCCAGGCCCTCAGGGACCACCCCTCCCACCCACCAGTAGGGCTGGACTGAACACTGTCCTCTGGACCCCCAGCCCCCAGGCCCTCAGGGACCACCCCTCCCACCCACCAGTAGGGCTGGACTGAATACTGTCCTCTGGACCCCCAGCCCCCAGGCCCTCAGGGACCACCCCTCCCACCCACCAGTAGGGCTGGACTGAACACTGTCCTCTGGACCCCCAGCCCCCAGGCCATCAGGGACCACCCCTCCCACCCACCAGTAGGGCTGGACTGAACACTGTCCTCTGGACCCCCAGCCCCCAGGCCCGTCAGGGACCACCCCTCCCACCCACCAGTAGGGCTGGACTGAACACTGGACCCTCTGGACCCCCAGGCCCTCAGGGACCACCCCTCCCACCCACCAGTAGGGCTGGACCCCCAGCCCCCAGGGACCACCCCTCCCACCCACCAGTAGGGCTGGACTGAACACTGTCCTTTTTTAACAATCAAAGCTTCTATTGAAGTATTCGAACAAAAGCTTTTTATTCCGAATATTTTTTATAAATATGAATTATATAATATTAATGATTAAATGAGTATTAAAAAAAAAAAAATTAAATCAACTCTCTTTAACACATTCCCGGCCAATCGCGAATATATACGTTTTTAACTCGTTTTTTCTTCTTTTATTCGATTTTAATATCCTATTCAATGTCACAGAGTGGCTGGAAAAGGCTGCACACGTTTGTGAGTCGTGAGTTCGTCTCTGTTTTTACCTCGACGTCTAATGTCGGCTGAACTGGATTAAATTCCCAATCGTTTTGTCTGGAAGCGACAACAGTAGTCTACATACATGCTACATGAAAATCAACCTTTGAGCTGCGGACTACGTGCTGCTTACTGCTAAACTCCTGCTTGCTGCTACAATAGCTGAGTCACTGTCACCTGTGTCTGACTAAACACCACTAAACACCACCTGTGTTGCTCTCCACTCCTCTGTCTGACTAAACACCACTAAACACCACCTGTGTTGCTCTCCACTCCTCTGTCTGACTAAACACCACTAAACACCACCTGTGTTGCTCTCCACTCCTCTGTCTGACTAAACACCACCTCCTCCACCTGTGTTGCTCTCCGCTCCTCTGTCTGACTAAACACCACCTCCTCCACCACCTGTGTTGCTCTCCACTCCTCTGTCTGACTAAACACCACCTCCACCACCTGTGTTGCTCTCCACTCCTCTGTCTGACTAAACACCACCTCCTCCACCTGTGTTGCTCTCCACTCCTCTGTCTGACTAAACACCACCTCCTCCACCTGTGTTGCTCTCCACTCCTCTGTCTGACTAAACACCACCTCCTCCACCACCTGTGTTGCTCTCCACTCCTCTGTCTGACTAAACACCTCCTCCACCTGTGTTGCTCTCCACTCCTCTGTCTGACTAAACACCACCTCCACCACCTGTGTTGCTCTCCACTCCTCTGTCTGACTAAACACCACCTCCACCACCTGTGTTGCTCTCCGCTCCTCTGTCTGACTAAACACCACCTCCTCCTCCACCTGTGTTGCTCTCCACTCCTCTGTCTGACTAAACACCACCTCCTCCTCCACCTGTGTTGCTCTCCACTCCTCTGTCTGACTAAACACCACCTCCTCCACCACCTGTGTTGCTCTCCACTCCTCTGTCTGACTAAACACCACCTCCTCCTCCACCTGTGTTGCTCTCCACTCCTCTGTCTGACTAAACACCACCTCCTCCACCACCTGTGTTGCTCTCCACTCCTCTGTCTGACTAAACACCACCTCCTCCACCTGTGTTGCTCTCCACTCCTCTGTCTGACTAAACACCACCTCCTCCTCCACCTGTGTTGCTCTCCACTCCTCTGTCTGACTAAACACCACCTCCTCCACCACCTGTGTTGCTCTCCACTCCTCTGTCTGACTAAACACCACCTCCTCCACCACCTGTGTTGCTCTCCACTCCTCTGTCTGACTAAACACCACCTCCTCCTCCACCTGTGTTGCTCTCCACTCCTCTGTCTGACTAAACACCACCTCCTCCACCACCTGTGTTGCTCTCCACTCCTCTGTCTGACTAAACACCTCCTCCACCACCTGTGTTGCTCTCCACTCCTCTGTCTGACTAAACACCACCTCCACCACCTGTGTTGCTCTCCACTCCTCTGTCTGACTAAACACCACCTCCACCACCACCTGTGTTGCTCTCCACTCCTCTGTCTGACTAAACACCACCTCCACCACCTGTGCTGCTCTCCACTCCTCTGTCTGACTAAACACCACCTCCTCCACCTGTGTTGCTCTCCACTCCTCTGTCTGACTAAACACCACCTCCTCCACCACCTGTGTTGCTCTCCACTCCTCTGTCTGACTAAACACCACCTCCTCCACCACCTGTGTTGCTCTCCACTCCTCTGTCTGACTAAACACCACCTCCTCCACCTGTGTTGCTCTCCACTCCTCTGTCTGACTAAACACCACCTCCACCACCACCTGTGTTGCTCTCCACTCCTCTGTCAGACTAAACACCACCTCCTCCACCTGTGTTGCTCTCCACTCCTCTGTCTGACTAAACACCACCTCCTCCACCTGTGTTGCTCTCCACTCCTCTGTCTGACTAAACACCTCCTCCACCACCTGTGCTGCTCTCCACTCCTCTGTCTGACTAAACACCACCTCCACCACCTGTGTTGCTCTCCACTCCTCTGTCTGACTAAACACCACCTCCTCCACCACCTGTGCTGCTCTCCACTCCTCTGTCTGACTAAACACCACCTCCACCACCTGTGTTGCTCTTCACTCCTCTGTCTGACTAAACACCACCTCCACCACCTGTGTTGCTCTCCACTCCTCTGTCTGACTAAACACCTCCTCCACCACCTGTGCTGCTCTCCACTCCTCTGTCTGACTAAACACCACCTCCTCCTCCACCTGTGTTGCTCTCCACTCCTCTGTCTGACTAAACACCACCTCCACCACCTGTGTTGCTCTCCACTCCTCTGTCTGACTAAACACCACCTCCTCCACCACCTGTGTTGCTCTCCACTCCTCTGTCTGACTAAACACCACCTCCTCCACCACCTGTGTTGCTCTCCGCTCCTCTGTCTGACTAAACACCACCTCCTCCACCAACTGTGCTGCTCTTCACTCCTCTGTCTGACTAAACACCACCTCCACCACCTGTGTTGCTCTCCACTCCTCTGTCTGACTAAACACCACCTCCACCACCTGTGTTGCTCTCCACTCCTCTGTCTGACTAAACACCACCTCCACCACCTGTGTTGCTCTCCACTCCTCTGTCTGACTAAACACCACCTCCTCCACCTGTGTTGCTCTCCACTCCTCTGTCTGACTAAACACCACCTCCTCCACCACCTGTGTTGCTCTCCACTCCTCTGTCTGACTAAACACCACCTCCACCAACTGTGCTGCTCTCCACTCCTCTCCTATAACCGCTGTCTGCTCATCTCACACTGCTTGCTCTTCCCGGGCCTGGCTCCGGGTCTATAGTCAACGACCCCTTACCCCTCTGCGATCCTCTCATACCGCCCCCTGGTCTCGTCCAACTGCTACCCCTCGAATCCCCTGCCCTCTCGTACACATTTGTGTTCAAAGCCGTTCTGTTGTGCATTGAACTGTTTGCTGAAATCATGCGCGTTGCGTTCGCTGTACTAACTCTGTTCTATTTGCTAACACAAATGGAAAAGCAAGGAAATGGACTTGGTGAACTTTTCTCGTCCCGTTTATCACTCCAGCACACAAAATCCACTTGGACCTTTCTACCTAGGTTCAGGTGTAGTAGACCTACTAGAAGCGTAAACAAAGCATGTCTGATTCTATCCATGGCGATCACCTGAAGGCTACATTGGCAGTACTTTTAAATACACAAGAATCTGTCCCGCGGCTATCGCAACTATTAGTGACTGGAACCACTGTCTGTGAGTGACTCTGCTTTGGTCCAATCACATTCCCCACCCACAGTCTGCGAATCAGAGGCAGAGTAGGGCGGGTCTTCACAGCACGTCTGGTTGTCTCAACCATAGATATCTATATAGACGACCTGAGGCGATCTGATTGGCCACTGACGTTTCTGGTCATGTGACATCTGCGCCAATCGTGTGACAGCGGGGCTCCGTCGTCTCGAGTCTTTACAGCCTCGTCTGCACGCAGAATTCCATCCCAAAACACTAGTCTGAACGCAACATTTAAAGTGAGAGAGAGAGAGAGTGAGAGAGAGAGAGAGAGAGATATGGAGAGGGAGACAGAGAGAGGGAGAGAGAGAGATATGGAGAGGGAGACAGAGAGGGAGAGAGAGAGGGAGACAGAGATAGGGAGAGAGAGAGGGAGAGAGAGAGATATAGAGAGGGACATATGGAGAGGGAGACAGAGAGATGGAGAGAGAGAGGGAGACAGAGAGAGAGAGGGAGATAGGGAGAGAGAGAGAGAGAGAGTGAGATAGAGAGAGGGAGAAGCACAAAGAGAGAGAGGACTATTCCCAGTCCTATTAACTGTGGGGGGGGGGGGGGGGGGGGGGCAGGCAGGGGGGTGGGCGGGTCTGTGTGAGAGAGATGGATGGTCCTCCTGTGGGGAGCAGCCTCTGTCCCAGTACACACACACACACAGACACACAGACACACACACACACAGACACACACATATATAAATACTTATTACACATCTACTCGTATCACACACCTTATCATACTCTCTCTCTCTCTCTCTCTCTCTCTCACACACACATAGGTCCAACTACATTAAGACTAGGGAGAGAAAGGGTAGGAAGTGTGTGTGTGTGTGTGTGTGTGTATATCATCAATGTTGTGAAGGATCAGATTAAACCGAATATATATATTTATTTATGGATATATATTTAATAGTATTTGTATATCGTTTGATATCCCTTGTATATTCCTTGTACATATACACTGAATATCCCTTTAGTCTACTAACAGCCCATAATAGTTTCATTCTCTCATTGGACAAGAACCTGGCGCCAGCAGCCAAGCCCCTTGGTTCAAGTTCAATCGTGCCGACGAACATGTCGTTACTAGCCCGGTTCCGCGTAGGAATACGTCTGGCGAAATACGAATGGTACTATTTGTTCACAGCGCATATATATATGGCGCAAGTAAAGTAGAACTTTCTTTTAGTCCCTTAGCCCTTAGTTCTTTACCCTCCAACCTAGTGGCAAGACGTTAAGCCTCACCCACGATACACGTGTGGTGCAGTATGGTCAACTTGGCCTCAGAATGGCATTGAGACATCGTGTGGATTAATAGTTGAATTGTCATAGTTTGGCACTATACCGTCGAGTGGGACGTATTTCTATTAAGTTAATAATAGTCTATTATGTATGGTGCATCGTTCGGTTAGAGTTATAAAGTGAGCAGTACCCCCATCGTTTCCTCGCGTTATCTAGAGTCTTAACCAGGCTGGGCAGACCACGTGTGGTGCTTTCATCCGAGGAGTTCTGGGCCAGGACGAGTGGACCTGCACATTGGATTACCTTACCCGGACGACGGCGAGCCCTACACGGCTTGGATTATCTACTTGCTTTGGGTGCTTTGATTTATGCCATGGATAACAGCCAACACTGGTGAGTGTTGGAACTACCCCCCGAGAGGAGTCCAGGTGAGACGGCGCTCTACCCCGAGTGAGGTCGCCTCACGTCTCTTCGTTGTGGACCGGCAGCTACCGTCTACAAGAGGGCCCAGCTGTATTCATCTGTGGACCAAGGTTCTGTGGGCACCGTGTTCAGCACTCTGAATTCTCCCAAGAAATCGTTGGCCAGATGGGATATCGCCAGCGGCTCTCCTAACCCCCCCCTACTGACTTACAACCAGCGGGACCCCCTTTAGTGTATCCAGCTATAATCATTTAAGTACCATCGCTATAGTTCCCTAAAGAACCAGGCTGTATACTTGCTTCCTGCGTAACCAGAGATTGGACATTCAATGTTGATTTGCCTACGAATACTCATTTGCCTTACAAGTGCATTCAAATCATAAATGTCATTAAGTGAACGTTGTATATACCCTTTGCTATATAAAATATTCGATTTATACATTTGTGTGGACTTGGTTTCATGGTGGGAAAGTGTTCATCATATCTATATCATGTACTGTGTGGCCAGTAGTTAAAGTACATAAAGCGGTAGTGGTTTAATGATACCATACTTATCAATACAGTCAGGGAATTGTACCCCTCAGTTACAATCAACATTCACAATATTGTGTCATTTGGAAATGTTCATTTTGTACAAACAAAACAGGGGCACAGGAGAACACTGTGGAGCGAATTCACAAAGAACGGATTGCGCGGTGCTAATTGCACCCATAACTGTGCGAGTTTAGCGCGCGGTATCTGCTCCGTTTTTGCGCGCGATTCACTAAGGACTAGGGATGCTCGATATTGGCTTTTTTACCGATACCGATATAGTCCAACTCTTAATTTCCGATACCGATATCAACCGATACCGATATATGCAGGGTTTCCCCCCCCCCAAAAAATTTAATAATTTCAGGTAATTAACATTACATATCTCTTGTCGTGGAATTAACACAACATTATGCATACTTTTGACAATAAATAAAATCAGAATTTGTTCTTACTTGCTTGCCTGGGTAAATAAAGGTTATATAAATGTAAAAAAAAAAAAAAAAAAATCTTAATTTTTTTTTGAAAACCGATACCGATATTTTCCGATATCACATTTTAATGCCGATATCGGCCGATAATATCGGTAGGCCGATAATATCGGACATCCCTACTAAGGACATTGCACGGATGAGCTACTAGCGCAAAACACGCCCATATGTGTGCAGTTTGCTCCTGATTTGCTCCAGTGCAGTTGGCTCGCCGAGCAGTTTGCACCTGACAGCGCTGTTGGCAGGAAGGGGGAAAATACACCAGAAATGAGGCAAAGACATAACAGTATTTTTCACCATTAGTATTCCGTTAATTTCGTATTGTATTTTGTTTACTTTGTAATGTATAGACCTTGCTTAAAGGAAAACGCCAACTTTTGGGGAAATTAGCTTATTTGCCATCTGCCCTGGAGTTAGACAAGCAGATACAGACCCTTTTGTTCTCTGTGCATGCATTAGGGAACAGCTGCACCGTTAGCCTAGCTTAGCGTCATTCACTGGAAGTAGGTGTGCCAGTGTAGCCTAGTTCCAGTCACGAAATACACTCCAAATTCAACTCAAAAACGTTCCTGTAAAAATTGTGACCTGTGTATTTACCATGTGGAGAAATATAAAAAAAATTATTATTAGACATTTTTGTTTTCAACAACAGGGCTTTTGAGGTGATGAAATCACTGCGCCCAGGCAGCAGTGGTTCGGCAAAAAATAGTTCTCAGTATATATCTTCTAAAAATATATTTGTATGTGGTAAATACACAGGTCACAACATGTTTACAGGTTCAGCAACGCTGCCGCACGTCAATATATGACATTACACATAGCCAAGCTAAAGACACTAGGACAATGAGAAGGAAGGATGAGTGAGAGAGATATGTGTTTGTATGTTCTCCTTTTTTCTGTTGTGTATTTGTAGGATTGGGTAGGACAGGGGAGGGAGGGGGGGGAGGGAGGGCTCACACAAGGTCCTTGAAGTGCTTAGTGCTTGTTTTTGACCAAAAAAAAAGAGATCAAGGCCTGGACAAGGTGCTTGGAAAGTCCTTGAAATTCAAATCGACCAACCACATGAAGGGTTTTGTTCATCCATGATAGAATTGTACTGAATCAAGAAATAGAATAACATTTTTCTGAATTAAGGTGTTGCTAATTGTCGGAGATTGGCTTTGAGCCATAAATATCGGATCCGAAAAAAATCATTCTCTCTTTATTTATTATTATTATTATTATTTGCTATAGAAAACAGCACTTAAAAGTGAACTGTATCCTTTTGAAAATGAGAAAGTCCTTGAATTTAATTTTGCAATGTCTGTGGGAACCCTGGAGGGAGGGGGGGGAAGGGCGAAAATATAAAACGTGCCATTCAACGTGTACTGTATTCCACTGTACCTTTGACGACTAATAAATAAATGTATACAAAAATGTATATATATGCAATACATTTAATACAATATTTAAAATATTTCCAGACTTGTTAACAGAGGAAGATGTTGCCCATCTACAGCGGATGACTGGAACACCTTTGGCAACTATCCTGTCTACCAGTCCAGTGTGCCAAAGATCACGATCCCTCTGGGAGAAGTCCAGATCGGTTCTGTACTTTCTTATCAGGTAATGCAGGTCTACAATTTAATGTATCAGTTACAAACACATCCTGTTGTAGGGTCATATAACAACAAACTGACCATATCTGGTTTATCGTTTTGAAAAGGGTTGTTGGCATGCGGTCTGAAAGGATTTTGTACGTCTTAACTTTACATTATAAGACGCTCAATATGAACAACTGTGACGAGCAATTTTGTTAGTTACTGTAACTCCACATTTGACTGAGACATCTGAGAATGACCAGCAGCAAATGGAGGGATATTCAGATGTAACCCGAGCTCTTTCAACTCTTCATGTAATACAAATAATATTATAATAATAATAATAATAATAATAATAATAATAATAATAATAATAATAATAATTACTTGCATATAAAT
>NW_028171022.1:42685-50185 GCF_963971535.1 Notolepis coatsorum | reverse complement strand
ACAGAGTCAGACTGTGGTTGTACTGGGCAGCTCCTAGTGGTCAACAGGGTCAGACTGTGGCTGTACTGGGCAGCTCCTAGTGGTCAACAGTGTCAGACTGTGGTTGTACTGGGCAGCTCCTAGTGGTCAACAGGGTCAGACTGTGGCTGTACTGGGCAGCTCCTAGTGGTCAACAGTGTCAGACTGTGGCTGTACTGGGCAGCTCCTAGTGGTCAACAGTGTCAGACTGTGGTTGTACTGGGCAGCTCCTAGTGGTCAACAGTCAGACTGTGGTTGTACTGGGGCAGCTTCTAGTGGTCAACAGTGTCAGACTGTGGTTGTACTGGGCAGCTCCTAGTGGTCAACAGTGTCAGACTGTGGTTGTTACTGGGCAGCTCCTAGTGGTCAACAGAGTCAGACTGTGGTTGTACTGGGCAGCTCCTAGTGGTCAACAGTCAGACTGTGGCTGTACTGGGCAGCTCCTAGTGGTCAACAGTGTCAGGACTGTGGCTGTCCTGTGGTTTTTCACACCCCAGGTGACCCCAGGTGTGAATCTGTGGAACAGTGTGAGTGAGTGTGAAGCAGGGTGTTGTTGCTCAGTCACACTTCACTGGGTAAAATAAAAAACATTGGAGGCAAAAAAAAGAAAATAAAAAAGAAAATAAAGGTGAAAATCCCTGGTTGACCCTTTTTAAGCAAAGCGGGAAGCGGAGCAGTACAATGCTCCCCAGGACCCCTAGGACCGCCCGGTGCAGTCGACCTGGAGGAGATTAGCAGGCTCCCCTGGACTCTCGGGTTCCCAGGTATTGCATTGCTAACAGAATGTCTGGTTAATATATATATTTTTGTATCTACTTTTTCTCCCCCTTTTTTTCTGTATTTTTCTCCCATCCCAATTGAGTCGTTATGCCAATTCCCTTCCTGGTCGTTGCGCGCATTTGCCCCCCACTTGCCGGTCTAGGGAGGGTCGATAGATACTACCACATGCCTCCTCCGATACATGTGGAGTCAGCCAGCCGCTTCTTTTCACCTGACAGCGAGGACTCTCACCGGGGAGCGTAACGCGTGGGAGGATCACACTACTTCCCCCAGTTCCCTTCCCGCGCTGAGCAGGCGCCCCGACCGACCTGTAGGAGTCACTGTTTTACAACGACCAGGATACACACCCCACCGGCTTCCCTCCCGCTGACACTGCCAATGGACCTGTCTCAAAACCCTGCCCTCTTTTCTTGATCCTCCAATCACAGCTGTCGCTTACCTCTGACTTCCTCGTACAAACAAAGTTTGTACGAGGAAGTCCGAGGTAAGCGACAGCTGTGATTGGAGGATCAAGAAAAGGGGCAGGGTTTGAGATAGGTCTATTGTGTCAGTATGGACGACCGACCAAGCCGGAGGCACCGCTGACAGCTGGATTCGATACCAGAGTATTTTATACGGTCTGTTTAGTCAAGACGAGCTCCGCTGCCGTCACACTGAACACAGTATCCTGCCTCCCGCGAGCAGTGTGTGTGTGTGTGAGACATAGTCCTATTTTTAACAGTGTGTGAGCGCACACGCCCGCGTGCACGTGTATCTCCCCTGAACCTGAGTCCATGTGACGGGCTGCCGTGTCTGAGAGCGCAGCGCTGCTGTCGCCGGCTGTTAGAGGAGATGACCGTCTCTCTCGCCCCGCCGCCAATTACAGAGCACAGGGCCAGCTGCTCACACACACACACACACACACACACACACACCCACACACACACACACATGCACACACACACACACACACACACACACACGCACACCGAAACTTAGTACACACACGTCACATATAATACAAATACTGTAAGACGAATATCAAGGAAAGACACACACAGAGGAACATGTTTCCCCAGAAAATGTTATTATGATTATGAAATATGTTCGTGAACATCTCATTTATTTTACTGTAGTGAATTAGCATCAGATAGTCAGTTGGCCACAGCCAGTCATCCATCTGTCCCTCCCTCCCTCCCTCCCTCTATCCATCATCCCACTCCCTCATCCCTCCATCCATCATCCCTCACTCCATCATCCCACTCCCTCATCCCTCCATCCATCATCCCTCACTCCATAGTCCCACTCCCTCATCCCTCCATCCATCATCCCACTCCATCATCCCTCCATCCATCCATCTGTCTGTCTATCCCTCGTTCATCCATCCATCATCCCACTCCCTTACCACTCACTCCATTATCCATCCATCATCCCACTCCCTTATCCCTCACTCCCTTACCACTCACTCCATTATCCCTCCATCATCCCTCCATCATCGATTCACTCCACCCATCCCTCCCCCCACTCCCTCATCCATCCCTCATCCATCCTGTTGTATTGAATCTGTTACCTCACAGAAAACCATATCCCTACTGTATACAGTAGTACTGTATACCCAAACCAGAATCCATATCCCTACTGTATACAGTAGTACTGTATACCCAAACCAGAAACCATATCCCTACTGTATACAGTAGTACTGTATACCCAAACCAGAAACCATATCCCTACTGTATACAGTAGTACTGTATACCCAAACCAGAAACCCTGGATGAACAGTGAGGCTCGTGACACTGCCTTCAGACCTGGTGACATCCTGGATCAGTGCTGCCCGCTCCAGTAGGGCTGAGCCCAAACGTTCGGACCTTCGTTCGCTACGTTGGCATTCGAATTCTAAATCAACATTAGAATTTATTTATTTTTAAGAATAAAAAAAATGTAATATCTTTTTTTTATGTGTCTATTCATTCTGTTTAAACCAATGGGGTTTTTCTTCACAGTTGCAGATAAAGATTAGGCTACACTAATATTATAGTATTAAAAACGGATGAGTTATATTTATTAAAGAAAGTTGATTTAATAAAAAGAAAATACTCATTTAATCAGATTAATCACTTTATTCAAATTGAGGATCTAGTTTGAGGATATGTATAACAATCTATTCTATCTATCTATTTTCTTTCTTTTTTTATTATTTATTAAAAACGAAGGTTCGAACGTCCATTCGAAAAACCCTGACGAAGTTCGAATCCCAAAAACAGGCTTCGGGGGAAACAGGTCTACGGTCCAGTTTGACAAGGAGGGGAAGCAGCTCTACGGTCCAGTTTGACAAGGAGGGGAAGCAGCTCTACGGTCCAGTTTGACAAGGAGGGGAAGCAGCTCTACGGTCCAGTTTGGACAAGGAGGGGAAGCAGCTCTACGGTCCAGTTTGGACAAGGAGGGGAAGCAGCTCTACGGTCCAGTTTGACAAGGAGGGGAAGCAGCTCTACGGTCCAGTTTGGACAAGGAGGGGAAGCAGCTCTACGGTCCAGTTTGGACAAGGAGGGGAAGCAGCTCTACGGTCCAGTTTGGACAAGGAGGGGAAGCAGCTCTACGGTCCAGTTTGGACAAGGAGGGGAAGCAGCTCTACGGTCCAGTTTGGACAAGGAGGGGAAGCAGGTCTGCAAAACCAAACTACACACAACAACAAGCACAACAACACAACAACAACACACAACAACAAGTAGAGGACGTCTCCCTTCAGAACCAGGACCCTCGGCGCCGGTGGCGAGGCCTGCAAAAGATTACGGATCATAAGAGCAACGGCCCTGTGGTCGCCGACGCCTCCATGCCAGATTAACTGAACCACTGCTATGCCCCGCTTTGACAGATCCAACACAGAGACTGAGCCATCAAAGCCCTGCCACCCCCGGGTGACACCCTGTCCACCTCTGAGGTTAAGTCCTCCTTAACCTCTTAACATGCGGGCAGAAAAGTGGCCATTTTTGTTTTCATTTTTGAGGACTGCATACCTTTTTGGCAAACCAAAATACTATACTTTATCCTTATAGCACATGCATGAGCCTGGTCTCTTCTGAAAGATAACATTCTGAAGTTTATGATACAATAAAGAGGGATCACTTTTAGTGCTAATGAAATAGAGTAACGTAGGTCTGAACTTGAGTTGTAGAAGTTAGTCTGTAGTAGTTAGTAGTCCAGAAGTAGTATTTCCCCAGAAATTCCTATGGCTTAAAAAACTGACGCCTTATGTAGTACATGTCCAAATTTCATAAAGATCCGTTCAGAAATGAGTTCAGAGTGAGCATACACAACGCTGCCGGCCCAGAGGGCATACCTGGGCGGTTGATCGGGGCTTGTGCCAACCTGTTTACTGACATCTTCAACCTGTCTCCGCCTCAGTGACCGAACCCACAGGCCTAGAAACCACTACCATTATCCCTAAACAGTCATCAGTAACCTGCCTCAGTGACAGAACCCACAGGCCTAGAAACCACTACCATTATCCCCTAAACAGTCATCAGTAACCTGCCTCAGTGACAGAACCCACAGGCCTAGAAACCACTACCATTATCCCCTAAACAGTCATCAGTAACCTGCCTGAATGACTACCGCCCCATTGCTCTCACTCCCATTTAGGGCTGGGCGATATGGCCTAAAAATAAAATCTCAGATTTGTTCACACCACATCCGATTTACGATTTTAATCGATTTTTCTCTCTTAAAAAACTAGAAACGCCAAGTAAATCATTCAAATAAGCTTTGTTTTTATTTGACACAATGAATAAGATTATCAAACCAAGATGAATTTCGCTATTGGGATTGAAGTGCAAACCTAACTTTCACCAATCTTCGCTTACATTTTTTTATTATATATAAAAGGTTACTCTTGATCAAACAAAGATGAATGTCCCTATTGGGATTAATAGTGCAATAACTTGCTTTTTCACCAACCTTCACTTAAAACAAATAAAAGGTGCCTCTTGATCATCAAACAAGAATACATTTAATAAAGTGCAAATCTAACTTTCACCAAACATCACTTTTTGTAAAATAAAAGGTGACTCTTAAAAAAAAATTGAAAATCGATTTTCATTTGAAAAAAATCGTCCTAAATCATGAATTCGAATTAATCGATGAATCGCCCAGCCCTACTCCCATTATAACGAAGTGCTTTGAGAGACTTGTACTGAACCACATCGAGGCTACCATCCCCCCTCACTGGATCAACATCAGTTTGATTATGGCTCCAACAGGTGGACTGCACTTCATTCCGCCCTCACTCACCTGGACCAGAAGGACACCTATATGTCAGAATGCTGTTCATTGACTACAGTTCAGCATCAACACCATCATCCCCTCAAAACTGTGTTCAAAAGACAGCTTAAAACCTATCTCTTTGCTCAGGCATTTAAATGAAACATCAGGGATATCCTGACACAAATTGTACTTTACCTGCACTATTCTTACCCTCTACCTACACGTCCTGTCAAATTCATGTGTCGGTTCTATGCACTGTCACACTTTTTACTCCTTACTGATGCACTGCTCTGTTGTATGTTAAATACCCTGTTGTATGTCCGTTCTATTTGATAATTTTTTGCCTATTGTTAAACTGAATCCAACCGCACTTTGTTTTTACTCTGTCTATTCTATTTTTATTATTTGTATTACTGCATGAAACTGTAATCAGAAAGGCCTATTGGGATGCTCGCTTATGCCTGTATTTTTTTTACTGTTGTGAAGCACTTTGAACTGCAACTTCTGTATGAAAAGTGCTATACAAATAAAGTTATTATTATTATTATTATTATTATTATTATTATTATTAAAGCTGCTCCCCGAACGACTCCACCTCGGCCTGAACACAACAACACTCTGTAACTGGACCTGTTGACAAACAGACCTCAGACCTGTCAGGTTGGGACATGACACCTCTTCCACCTGTGACCCTGAGCTCAGGTGCCCCTCGGTCCTGTCCTCTCACTCCCTGTTCACCTGTGACCCCGAGCTCAGGTGCCCCTCGGTCCTGTCCTCTCACTCCCTGTTCACCTCTGACCCTGAGCTCAGGTGCCCCTCGGTCCTGTCCTCTCACTCCCTGTTCACCTCTGACCCTGAGCTCAGGTGCCCCTCGGTCCCGTCCTCTCACTCCCTGTTCACCTGTGACCCTGAGCTCAGGTGCCCCTCGGTCCTGTCCTCTCACTCCCTGTTCACCTCTGACCCTGAGCTCAGGTGCCCCTCGGTCCCGTCCTCTCACTCCCTGTTCAGCCGTGACCCTGAGCTCAGGTGCCCCTCGGTCCTGTCCTCTCACTCCCTGTTCACCTGTGACCCTGAGCTCAGGTGCCCCTCGGTCCTGTCCTCTCACTCCCTGTTCACCTCTGACCCTGAGCTCAGGTGCCCCTCGGTCCCGTCCTCTCACTCCCTGTTCACCTCTGACCCTGAGCTCAGGTGCCCCTCGGTCCCGTCCTCTCACTCCTGTTCAGCCGTGACCCTGAGCTCAGGTGCCCCTCGGTCCTGTCCTCTCACTCCCTGTTCACCTCTGACCCTGAGCTCAGGTGCCCCTCGGTCCTGTCCTCTCACTCCCTGTTCACCTCTGACCCTGAGCTCAGGTGCCCCTCGGTCCTGTCCTCTCACTCCCTGTTCACCTCTGACCCTGAGCTCAGGTGCCCCTCGGTCCCGTCCTCTCACTCCCTGTTCACCTCTGACCCTGAGCTCAGGTGCCCCTCGGTCCTGTCCTCTCACTCCCTGTTCAGCCGTGACCTGAGCTCAGGTGCCCCTCGGTCCTGTCCTCTCACTCCCTGTTCAGCCGTGACCCTGAGCTCAGGTGCCCCTCGGTCCGGTCCTCTCACTCCCTGTTCAGCCGTGACCCTGAGCTCAGGTGCCCCTCGGTCCTGTCCTCTCACTCCCTGTTCAGCCGTGACCCTGAGCTCAGGTGCCCCTCGGTCCTGTCCTCTCACTCCCTGTTCAGCCGTGACCGTGTGCCTGTCCACGAATCCAACACCATCATTACAGGTGCGGACGACACCACAGTGGTAGTAGGCCGCGGGATCTCTGACAACAACGAGACGCCATACAGGGATGAGATCCAACACCTATAGCGACATGGGGCTCCGACAACAACAACAACAACAACAACCTCGATCTCAGTGTCAAAAAGACCAAGGAAATGATAGTGGACTTCAGGAAATCAAAAAGACTAGAACATAACCCCATCTTCATCATTGGCGCCGAGGTGGAGCGTGTGTTTGGGGTTTCTGGGCGTCCACATGGCTGAGGACCTGACATGGACCCTGATGAAGAAGAGGCCCCACTCTCTACTTTCTGAGGAGGCTAGAAAGAGCCAACCTGTCACAGAAACACCACCTCGCCAACTTCCACCGCCACACTTTTTAACTAGGGATTTTTTTTACCGATATCTTTTTAACCGACATTGTCCAACTCTTAATTTCCGATACCGATATCAACTGATACCGATATAGGCAGGGTCCCCCCCCCCCCCCAAAAAAACGGAATAATTTCAGGTAATTAACATTACATATCTCTTGTCGTGGAATTAACACAACATTATGCATACTTTTCACAATAAATAAAATAAGAATTTGTTCTTACTTGCTTGCCTGGGTAAATAAAGGTTAAATAAATGTACTTTTTTTTTTTTTTTTTTTTTTTTAACCGGTACCGATAATTTCCGGATATTACATTTTAATGCCAATATCGGTAGACCGA